>NC_090245.1:102860677-102900677 GCF_037325665.1 Littorina saxatilis
TGTCTCACACGGTTTAACACCTCATTCCTCTGCTGTTTATATTCGTCTGTCATCTTATTTTCCTTGAAATAATCTCTCAGAGCCATCGCCTCTATAATATCTGATGTTAACCAAGGCGGAAGTCTGGCATGTTTTACTCTATGCTGACGCAGGGGCACGTGTTTATCTATAATTGTGCTTAAAATGCTATACAATTGATCAAAAGCATCATCTGCAAGACTGAAATTAAAAACGCTCTGAAATGGAGCTTCACTAAGATCAAAAAAAATGCAGACTCATCAAAATGTCTAAAACTTCTGTATTCTATGGTCGTGTGGCCTTTTGGTCCTGATTTAGGCAAGCGCATAGAGACCGAACAAAAAATAGGCATATGATCGCTAATACTGGAATTGGACACATACACATTAGAAACAATCTTCTTATTATCAGTATATATGTGATCAATAAGAGTTGCAGTTGTGTCTGTTATTCTTGTTGGGTTCAGAACCAGTTGATGAAGACCTAATAAAGTTGTTGTTGAATTCCATACTGTTTGAGGCTTATTCAGATTAATATTAAAATCTCCAAGCAATACAATATCTTTATTGCGTGATTTGACTTTATCCATCATCTGAATGAAATATTCTGACCAAATCGACGTTTCGGCAGGGTTACGATATATATAACCTATGAGCAGAGGCGAGGATTTACAGTTTTTTACTTCAATCCAAATGCACTCAATATTGTCGTCCTCTAAATCAGTTCTTCGTGTTGCAAATTCAGAAATTGATTCATGAATATAGACTGCAATGCCTGTCTGATTCTTCCTTGCGCTGTCCCGTCGCAAAACAGAGTATTGGGGAATGTAAATCAAGTTATCGGCAATTCTCGAGTCGAGCCGTGTTTCGCTCATCCCAAAAACATGAACTGGCTTTGAGCTTTGGTTTAGCAGCACGCATATATCAGGCACTTTGTTAACGAGATGATAGACATTAAGATGTCCAACCTGGAGAGTGTGTTTTGACACGTTTAAATTCATAATATAATAAACAAAATTATTAACAACAACCAAAAATCTGAGAGATGAAATCAATAAACAAACACGGAGAAAAATTAATTCACAAAGAGTAAAAAGTGAAGCAAACAAGTTACGACTTCAGTAACTGGCTAACTTAAGGGAAAAGTCAAGTGAGAAGTAGTAAATCAGGATTTAAAAAAATTCTGCGAAATGTTATAAGCGTTCGATGCACAGCAATTATAAATGTTCCTGCTAGCACTGCACTCATACACATACAGAATATAATAAAATAAAATTGAACAGTTCGAACAGGGATGAACGATGCGCTACATTAAATCCCCACAACGCCAACACGATTTCACTTTCTTTAAGCAGAGGCATTCATAGTCTCTCCGCAAACGGGTCTGAATCGTAGATTAACACACACAAAGAAGAAACACACGCGTGTTTGGATGCAGATGTTTTCACACTGTTAAAGCAGCAGAATACTTGGGGGGTCGTGGACAAAATTAACACAATGTCTGGAGGTGTTGAACGACATAGTTAATAGTTATGAAATCGCATGTGCGAAATCACACTCGTTTAGGTACACTTATTAGTGTACTTTCAGTTACATGAGTTTAGACACACTCACTCACACATACGCACATACACTCACGCCCTACGTACATGCTTGAATTAGCCTTTTGAAACTACTTAGTAGGATGCTTGGTGCATCCCGGGGGGCCACTGCCCATAGAAGGACGGCTGGGTGTGTGCGTGCATAAAGGGGCTGAGTTGATATTGCCTGAAGGCGTTCATCCAAGGGGGGTAATACATTGTGGGATATTGATGTTCCCCACGTGGAGACAAGGGGAGACTGGGATGGCTGACGTGCTGTTGAGTAAATGGTTGGTTGGCCGGTGGCGGTAGTAGTGGTGGCTGTTTCTGCCACAGTTGCTGATTGAGAACATCCTAGGTGCCCTCCGTAAAGAGCGAACAATTTTCAAAGAATTTATTTTCTTACCCCTGAGCCATCGTGAACCCGTGTGATCCAGTTTCCCTTTTTCACAATGTAGTCGTCAGTTAGTCATTTGAATGCGACTCGATGTGAGCTTATCTACAATAGCACGTTTTTATGCACGAAACAAACGGCTGTGGTTCACAAGAACTCTAGCGATGGCTTTTGACTGTTGAGAGGAACGGCGATATGCATAAACCGTCGTCTGCTACGACCCTTGCGTGACCCTGCTTCCGGGCTTTTCTTTTTTCAAACTTTCACAACTTCGAATTGTACTGATCTTTTCTTGATGAAAAAAGAATTCTTTTATGATTAAAGAATGTTTGTGTAACAAGCTGTCAATGTATTATTTAGATTTTAAAAGTTAGGTCAAGCGCAAAATCGCACCACGGTCCAAAAACATTCTGATAATCATCGATCCACGGCTATGGCCAGTTTACATCGATAGAATGAGACCCGAAGGGAAGTAACTCATTTTTGACCTGAGTTCAGGATGGGTCCAAAAAGTGTTCGAGACAATCTGCAAAATTAATTCTTTAAAAATTGCTCGCTCTTTACGTAGGGCACCTAGGATGTTCCCGTTTGGTGAGCGTTCAAATGGAAGGGTGTTTGTACTGTGTGTAAAAGCCTGACAGTATCTGTGATGGTTTACGGGAGGCTTACTGTCCGGGCGTGATTTCCGGTATTGAATATTCATAACAGCCGTCCAGCACCAAAACGAGGCGCCATTGTTGTAGAGGAGCAAGTCCACGAAAATAAATTCTTTAAAAATTTCTCACGCTCGACAGAAAGCAGCCAGGATGTTCCCGTTCGGTGAGCGTTCAAATGGAAGTATGCTTGTACTGTATGTAGACGTTCGGGGAGCTCTGTGATGGTTTACGGGGGGGCTTACTGTGCCTTTAATCCGAGGCAACTTACAAAGTGAATAAATCATCTCGTACCGAACGCTCAAGGAAATGCTCAATAGAAGTTCAACAAATCTGCATAACAGTATGCCATTGTACTTGGCATTGAAACAACACACACTCGACCTTACGGTGCCTTCAGAAGTTCTGATGGAACTCACAGGAGGAAGAAGCAGCAGCAGAAATTAATTTGCCAGGGCAACCTCCTACCCAATGTTGTGTAAGCAAGTTTTTCCTGAATCTTCGTAGCTAAGGATAAGGAGCACTTGTCCTTAGAAGATCAGTGAAACTTCACATGCCTAAAGGAATAAGTCAAGTCTTCGAGCAGTGCAAGAGTCAATTCAGTTTACATTTTGTGTGTTTGAAATTCTGCGCTTGTCATTGACGATGTAAGTCAGAACTAGAAAACTTGATTTTTCTTGTTTAGGTGATCTTGCAATTCTGATGGATGTGTTCAGGACTAGTTCAAAAGGAGCACCATACTTTCTAACGTTTGTGTGGTGCGGTGTTGACGTGTCGTATTTGCACTTATTGCGTTGTGAACTAACGGTTAGCGGAACGTCACATCACTGCCACGCTGTACTTATACTGTAGAAATTGAGATCCACATTTCGAAAACAACAACAACAACAACAAGAAAACACTTGCATTCAAGTATTATAAAATGGGCACTGCAGAGCCAGAACCGGCAAAGGGCAAAAGGTCGCAGGGTCAAGGTCAAGGTAAAAACAGATCAAGGCCAGTGTCACCAAGGAACAAGGTTAAGCCTAGGAACAAACTCGGGCAAGTCGATCAAGACATACAATTGAATCGTCCGAGCGAAAGACCAAACGCTTCGGTGCACCAAGCTACCTCTTTCGAACATTTTGCTGACAATGTAACAGCCATAGGACTGTGCCAGATTGCGGATCGTCGAGCTAGCACTATCCGGAGAGTGATTTGGTTTGTCGTTTTCCTTGCAGCCTTGACCTTTACGACGTATCACGTGTCACAACGTGTGCACGCTTACTTCACAAAGCCTGTCAGGGTGAAGGTCAACCTCAAGGTATGTATCTGATATCGCCTGTATGTAATACGTATGCTCGTGTTTAATTGTGTATGTCATATGGAATAACTGCTGTTTGTATTATTTGCTTGTATAACTTGGTTTATTTATTTAATTGTGTACGTCTTCTTAGACGCGATGTATGTTGAACTAGATGATTACCCGCTTCGCCGGGTACCAAGAAGAAGTAGAGGAATACCCGGCTTCGCGGGGATGAAAGCGTTGTGGACAGTGACCTTCTAAAAAATAGTAACGGGAATATCCAGCTTCGCCGGGATGAAAGCGTTGTGGACAGTGACCTTCTAAAAATAGTAACGGGAATATGGATTGACGCCACACGAAGGAAGGGAGATAAACGCAAAACACTGGAGAAGATAAGGAAGAGTTACTGGGAATGGATCTGGGAAGATGAACAGAAAAACCAAAATCGGTTCAGCGCTGCGCGCTGAGAGCACGTGTTGAAAATTCTCATCGACCAGGTTGTGTCCGGGACCTACCTGCATATGCCCACCAAATTTGAAGCAGATCCATCGAGAACTTTGGCCGTGCATCGCCAACACACACACACACACACACACACACACACACACACACACACACACACACACACACACACGCACACACACACACTGACAGACAGACACAAGTCGTATATATAGAAGTTCTCATCACTGTCGCATTGCTGAGTAAATTACATGCAACGAAATCATGTTTACTATTTGAAGAGGCGATGGTTCTCGAAACCTGTGACAAGCATGCACGCACGCACGCACGCACGTACGCACGCACGCACGCACTTACTTACACACACACACAGACACACACACGCGCACGCACGCACGCACGCATGCACGCACGCACGCACCTACGCATGTATGCACGCACGTACGCACGTGCACGAGCGAGCGTGCAGGTGCAGGTGAAGGCAGGCACACACGCACATGATAAAAGAAAGTAAGAATGTATATAATGTTTTTAAACTTTTTTCTTTTACAAACGATTGCACACATCCGATCTTTTAATAACTATTCTCAGACCTCGCTGTGACTGTTGTCCTATTTATCACAGCGTCCCTCTTGGCAGCTGCGAAACCAAGAGGTGAGAATTCGACAATGAAGCCTTTCGTAGCACATAGTCAAATGTCTACCTCCCCCAGATTATTGTTATTATTGCATAATGACACGGAAGTGGGTTGTATACTCTTTTCTTTTTCTTCACAGGTAGACCATGAAATAACGTTCCCGACAGTGACGGTGTGCAGTGTCAGCTCAAACAGCCTGGAACAAGCGAATTCAACGCTCAACGTGAGTGTTGAGTGAAAGAAAAATGGACTAGACTTAAACGTGTGTTTTTGTGATTTTTCTTTTTGGTCAGCCACAGCACGTTTGAACAGTCAGATCAGCTAGATTACACAACTGTGGCTTTCAGACCAAACCAGACCAGTTCAGGGAGTGATGAAACGAGATCAAACCAGAAAAGAGTATAGACTAGAATAGACGATCGAGACGAGACGAGACGAGACTACACAATAGAAAGGTTAACAGTAGCCAGAACAGGAATTTTGCATTTAGACACCTTGCCAAATTCCTGGCCATATATAGTAAACAGGTTTTTACCTTGAGGGGTTTTAGGATTCCCCTCCACCCCCGTCCGCTTAATTAGAGGTAGTGAAGAAAGCAGGTGTGATACGATCAGCCATCAAAGCCTTCTAGCATTTTTACTGACCTATATTCAGGGGACAGAACTCAGATAAAATAATAAGGTTATCGTACTTGCTTTGGATCCTGGATGACTCAGGCATTATATACACAGTGTATACTGGACCGTATCCCCTTTTTCGTTAAATGTTTTGCTAATACCGTGTACGTGTGTCACTTCCGAGGTACACACCAGATTTCAGCTCAATCGGCGGATAAACACCTGAGATTTGAGTGCGGACAGAAGGACAACCTGACAAACAGACAAAGTAAATCCTATAGTACCCCATTTACAGGGCAGAAAAATGGAAGAAGTGTTTCACATCACTCAGAAGCAGTTCTACTGTATTCTTTTAGCGAAGCTTATTCTACCAACACAGACACAGACACTGACGCGTGCAACGAAGTGAGACAAGACATGACAGGACAGAAAAAAACAGGACAGGACAGGACAGGACAGGAAAAGACAGGACAGGACAGGACAGGGCAGGAAAAGACAGGACAGGACAGGAAAAGACAGGACAGGACAGGAAAAGACAGGACAGGACAGGAAAAGACAGGACAGGACAGGACAGGACAGGACAGGAAAGAACAGAAAAAGACACGACAGGAAAGACTCGACAGGAAAAGACAGGACAGGACAGGACAGGAAAAGACAGGACATGACAGGACAGGACAAGAAAAGACAGGACAGTACAGGAAAAGACAGAACAGGACAGTACAGGAAAAGACAGGACAGGACAGGACAGGAAAGGACAGAACAGGAAAGGACAGGAAAAGACAGGACAGGACAAGAAAAGACAGGACAGGACAGGAAAGGACAGGACAGTACAGGAAAGGACAGAACAGGACAGGAAAAGACAGGACAGGACAAGAAAAGACAGGACAGGACAGGAAAGGACAGGACAGTACAGGAAAAAAAACAGGACAGGACAGGACAGGAAAGAACAGGACAGGACTGGACAGGACAGGAAAAGACAGGACAGGACAGGGCAGGACAGGAAAAGACAGGAAAGGACAGGACAGGAAAAGACAGGACAGTACAGGAAAAGACAGAACAGGACAGTACAGGAAAAGACAGGACAGGACAGGACAGGAAAGGACAGAACAGGAAAATACAGGACAGGACAGGAAAAGACAAGACAGAAAAAGACAGGACAGGAAAAGACAGGACAGGAAAAGACAGGAAAAGACAGGACAGGACAGGACAGAACAGGACAGGACAGGACAGGACAGGACAAGACAGGAAAAGACAGGAAAGGAAAAGACAGGACAGGAAAAGACAGGACAGAACAGGACAGGACAGGACAGGAAAAGACAGGACAGGAAAAGACAGGACAGGAAAAGACAGGACAGGACAGGACAGGAAAGGACAGAACAGGAAAGGACAGGAAAAGACAGGACAGTCCAGGAAAAAACAGGACAGGACAGGACAGGTAAGGAAAAGACAGGACAGGACAGGACAGGAAAAGACAGGACAGGACAGGACAGGACAGGACAAGAGTTAACAAATTCAAACAAGAGCAGACCACAGACACAATAACAATAACAACACTTGATTGCTAATGGTTTAGTGTGGGAAATTGGGGTGAAAGTTTCCAAAGCCCTACCGCAAACAATATTGAATGCAAAGCAAATTGCATATATATACACACAACCCCCCCCCCCCCCCCCCAATCCCAAAACAATCGACAAGACCGCCAAGCAAGTTTTAAACATGTTTCAAATCGCTTCACACTGTATGATACGGTGCTCTCTACCTTTTCTTAAGAAAGGGAACAGTTGGCATACTGACAGAAAGAAATTTGGTCCGCCAAACACCGCGGCCTTGGGTTTCCTTAGCAGTGACAAAACTACCATTACTCCTTATTGTCTGTATTATTCATACTAGGAGCTACACAAATTCATTGATTTTAATCGAAACAGTGGGAAGAAGGGGGTATGAAAGAAAACGGGTTCTTTTGGCTAATTAAAAAAAAAGAAAATCTATTGCATGTGTCCTTACATTTCTAGGAAAAGGAAAGGTACACAAGTTCAGTTTCTTTGTCCGGAGACCAGGTAGGTATTTTCAGTGCAAGATCCCTTGAAGGTCCTTGTCTACATTTTTATACCGAAATCGCCATTTGACCATTAAAATGCAGAGTCTATTATCTACAAATATAAACAATACACCCCCTTTCGATCAGGAAAGACGAAGCCAGTGTAGCCGTTTGAAAATTCATTGTAGTATTCCAGCGTAGTACTCATAGTAGGATATCCTTATTTGGAAAATGCCAAGCGCAAAACTCCTCTCAAATCCCGTGCATTTCGTGCGTTTAAAAAAAAGCGTGGACAGCGCTCCAGTGTCAAACTGTTGCTGCACTTGTTTGGGCGTGGCTATAAGCATAGTGACATGAATTTGATTGGAAAGGATTTTTAGGCAAAGCACATGTTCTCAGCAAACAGAAAACAAAATATTGAAAGCGTGAGTCACGCTACCCAAAAATAAAATCTTTTTTGTACATATAATTATTATTTTTTTTCTATAACTTTTTTCCCCATGGCTCATTCATCCTCTGACATAACTTTTTAGCGAAATCTAACCATAAGATTATTGAAAAAAAGCAAAAAATGTAGACGACCACCTTTAACAAGAAAATAAGAAAGTAAGCCAATAATAGTCAAAGCTCGATCAGTCAACAAAGCAAGCCCGCGATTGAAAACTGTACTGTCAGGATACAGGCAAAAAAGCAATGCTCACTTCCACTGTGTTAAATTAAAAAGATCACTTGACCTTCTAATGCGTACCGTCTGCACCTTGACCCCTTTTTCCACTATTAACATTCATACAAATAGAGATGCACGCACGCACGCACGCACGCACGCACACACGCACGCATACACACACATATATACTCACACACGCACGCACGTACATAGTACGCACGTAGGTATACGCGCACACACCACACACACACACACGCACACACACACACACACTCACACACACACACAATCACACACACACACACACACACACTCACACACACACACACACACACACACAATCACACACGCACACACACACACAATCACACACACACACACACACACACACACTGTGCACACACACACACACACACACACACACACACACACACACACACTCACACACACACACACACTCACACACACACACACGCACACAATCACACACACGCACACACACACACAATCACACACGCACACACACACACACAATCACACACACACACACACACACACACACTGTGCACACACACACACACACAGACACAGGCACACGCACACACACACACACACACACACACACACACAATCACACATATTCAAGCATCAACACTAACACTAACACGCGTTCAAGAGTAGGTTGAAGACTCAGTTCTTCCCGTAGCTGGCTGTGACTTTCATGTTCGACGCGATGTGTTGTGCCCCAAATGACATCCTTGTGTGAGAGGTGTTTTGTGTGGGCTTAATATCATTTTGTTTGGACCGAGCGATTGATGTGTACATTGTTGTTAAGTTGTTTGTTGTATGTTTATTAGGGTCTGCTAGTGTGTGATAGGGTTTATGTCCGTCTGTAGATGTTATTTTGTTCTTCTGTTAGTCCTGTGTTGACAGCTCTTTGACAAGCGCTTAGAACTGTACCCACGGGATACGCGCGATATAAGCTTCTTTTTGATTGAACACTAACACCACGCAAACATCCTAACACGCTGGGCACTCACCAGTAATGAAAGGCAAACATCGTTGGGAATTGATGAGGTGAAAAACAAACCCGAGGGAATACAACTATATCAAATATCATTTCCTTTGATGAAGAGGCCGGGTCAGTTTTCTTTTATTATTTCTGAACCCTTTTATAATGTTGACCGCCTAGTGACATGTTGTTGTGTGTTTGCTTACTCATAATTAATGTTGCTGATCAAATGACGTTCGTTAATTGTTTTTATTTATTTTATTTATTGTATGCGATAGCAACACCGGCACAACCTAGCGATAACCTTTACAAAGGTTGTTTCGCTATTGAAATGTCTCATCACCAAGACAAACTTCGATCTTGAACGGTCACGTTACGGTGAGGGTTTTGCAAGATGAAAAATATGGAACCGTCACATCAATTGAATTAGCCCGCTTTGAAAAAGCAAAACACTTGTGATGCTTTCTAGTTGAAATGTACTGACATTATGCATTATTCCACAAAGGCAAATGACGTAGCGGGAAAGCGTATCTGAATTCTCTGAATGGCCACACACACTAATGTCGGTGAAAAAACCACCCTTAATACATTGTTTCTCAAAATCAATACCCGTCAATTGCAAATGTAAATTTTCATATGAAAATAAATCTTAGTTTTTCCCTTTTACGTATGACAAACAAAACGAACCAAACAAAACAACTCCATGAGGCCAGCAGCTTCAAACAAACTGTTAACGGTTTTGTACTGTCTCACAAGAAGGTCATCCAAGGGCAAGTTACTCTTGATTTGTCAACTCTTGGTCAACGGGTTTCCAGCGTTCTTAGCTTGTATTGTCATTCCAGCGCTGTGCTTTTTACCAAATAAATACCATTTCAGCCATTCGTTGTGTGTTTGAATGAGAATCTGAAACAATGGACTTTTTTTTAAGTACTGGGGGCATTTTATATGTCACAATTGAACAAGTGGCGAAGCCTTCAAGGCTCACGTAAGAAATCGACAAACAGTATCTTCTTTATCTATTTTTCTGGAGCTACGAAACCGAACAATGTGAAATCATGAGTCGTCTTCTCCGAATCGGCGAACTGCAGCTCGGTGATAACTGTATCTATACCACAATCCTTCACGCGATCTGACCTAACCTTGACCCCTGACCTGGTCTACATACCACACACGACACAAACCAGTCAGCTGTTTTTACCCCCCCAAAACCCACCACCACCCGTTTTCTTTGGATACACACTTTAACTACATACGTGCCGACGAAATGTTGATCATTGCTTCAATATTTTGAAGCTGTTGCTTGAATAATAACCAGGTAAAATTAGTATTTCGGTGTTCAGTCAAATGTTAAAGTTTCTACCACAGACATACATACATACGCACGCACGCACGCACGCACGCACGCACGCACGCACGCACGCACGCACGCACAGACAGACAAAAGTTAGCATCGCATAGGCTACACTTACGTGAGCCAAAAAGCGTTTCCGATTGAAAACGACGTCGATAGCTTTAACAAAACAAAAAACAAAAAATTACTTAGCAAAACACATGCTGGTAGAATCTTCCCCAAAACGTGTGCACCTGCACTAAGAACAAATGCAGCATGTCTTTCACCAAAGAAGTAATATAAGAATTATGAGAAGAAAAAAACTGGTGTAGAAATGTGTCGTGACAGTGTCGGCAACTGAATTCTTTTGGCAACACTAGTTTATTATGAAACTCCGATATGACTACTACATAAACTGACATTTTGAGGTGGGAAAGCTATCACTGGTTTCCTTATGGGCACGCCTTGTAGATGTGATGAATACAATGTAAACACTGGTCCATGCCGTATCGTAGTCGATCATCTTTAACAAACAAACAGGTTCTTAATGGAAGGTAGAAGGAAACCGCCACGCACGGGCAGTTCAGTAACGCTTTGTTTGATATTCCCTTCCTGACATGGTGTTGGAACGTTGTCACTTTCCTTGTGAATTCGCAGGTGTGAGGGGGAGGGGGGGGGGACAGGATGGGGGGGGGGGGGGAGGAGGGAGGGGACCTTTGTGTCTGATTCTGAGGAGAAATAACCTTGTTTTCGTGCCCATATAAACCTTCATACACTTTTCAATTCGCGTTTGCGTGGATTCATTCGTATACTTTCCTCGTAGATTCGTAAATCAGGCTTTGTGTCTGATTCTGAGTAGAAATAAACTTCATGTTTCCGTGCCCATATAAAGCTTCATACACTTTTCAATTCACCTTTGCGTGGATTCATTCGTATACTTTCATAAGTGTTTTCTAGATTGTTTTCGTGCTGATTTAGAATTATTACGAATAAAATGTCATACAGTAATTTCACGGTCAGCAGCAAGAGCGATCTTCCCTTCTCCGGGTTTACTGTCATGGAACCGTACCTTGTCAATATTGTACAGAAGGAAAGCAAACTTCGGCAACATTATCCTCTGAGTCTTAGACTTGGTCTGCAATGTTGTTTGCCTTCCCAACATCGATTTGATCGATCGGTTTTCATTGTTTGTTTGTTTGTTTATTTGTTGCTTAACGTCCAGCCGACTACGCAGAGCCATATCAGGACGATCGGTTTTCATGAACGCGCCAGCTTCTACCATAGCACCACAAAGGAGAGAACAAATTGGCATAACCTTCAGAGAAATCCAGCGTCAGTCAGGCTTGGCCAATCAGAGCAAACATTCTGCGGCTCGTTTTGCATATTTGACGAGATTGGTATTCGGTCTGCAATAACCCAGGACAGGCGAGAAGAAGGCGAGCAAACTCCGTCAATAGCTCGCCATAGAAGAAAATGAGGAGCTTTGAGGAGTATAGAATCGCGCTATTCTGCCTTTGAGGTGACTTTGCTGTAAACGGACGGCCGGCGGAAATTAGTTTTATCCCGTTCGTTAAACAATAACAGATTTCCATTTTCTGCTATTGATATTGTATTTACCTTACCTAAGGGCGCTCTTTACTCTGCGCACACTTTCCATTGGAGATGAGGAGTTTCGAAGCTGTACATGTGATTGGTGGAAAGGAGTGTTAATCTACATCAGAGTTGTGTACAGCGAACTCTGTACGGGCGTGTCAGACAGGCTTCAGTGATTTCAAGTTTTCTCACTTGACTCAAAGTGCGTATTAAAGTAAAACAAATTAGAGAAAAACAAGAAAAACTCGACTAAATGTAAAACAGAAGTGAAAACAAATTGGACATAAAAAACAAGGAAAGTACAAAAGTAAGAGAGGACAAAGGACAACAAAAGGGGGGAAAAGGAGACAGAAAGTGCAGCAACGACGAGAATACAAGGGTCAACACTGCACACGTTGTAACAAAGATGAAGAAGAGCACCAAAGTCAGCTCCATCTGGACAACCACCTCAAGGGATGCCACAAAACCAGGGATACCCTTCAACAAAAACAACATCCGGCATGTCCAACCATGGCCCTCCGCCACCAGCCTCAGAGAGAAACCCTCCACGAACACTGCCTCCGAAAAGGACAAACTCTCTCTGGCCGACTTGGAGGAAGAACTGGAAAAGGACACAAAGGACGTGTCACTGGTGGACCAGGAAGAGCGCAAGCAGAAGAAGACATCGAAAGCGTCATGGGCCGACGTCGTGAAGAACCTGAACCTCAGTGACAAGGCTTTCTCGGAGACCGTGTCCATGCAAGGCCTGGGTCCCATCTTTGACCCAAGGTCCAGCCTGAAGAGGAAATGTGTGTGGTTCACCATCGTCTTCGTGGCCATCCTCTTCACCACCTTCAACATCTACACCCAGATCGTCATGTACGTCGACCGGCCCATCACGGTGCGCGTGGACTTCAAGAAGGCCAGCGACCTGCAGTTCCCCAGCATCACCATCTGCAACAACAACTTCGCTGCCTACAACGCCACGGCGGGCTTTGTCAACGGCGTGCAGACTCTCAAGATCGTGAAACCTTTGTTGTTCACCACTGCGGACAACAGCTCAGCCGATTTCTCGGCGTACAACTTCACAAAGTACCACATTGTGGGCTGGGAGGTGTTCTTTGCCCTGCTGTCGCAGGATATGAACGACATGCTGTTGATGGTATGTTCCTTTGAACGTGACTTGGTACCAACATTTTTCAGCTTTTTGTAATTTACTGACGTGTTTGTGATGAGTGCACCGTGGAAATTATATGCCTTTTACAAACAATAATCTCTGTTCCGTTCTTCCTCTTTCCATATGTACTGCCTTGAGCTGACACTAAAAAGGCAGACGTCTGCTTGACAACTAAGTAACTAAGTAGCGAAGTAACTAAGTAACTAACTAAGTAACTAACTAACTAGCTAACTAACTTAGTCCCTGACTGACTGACTACCTGACTGACTGACTGACTGACTAACTTACAGACGGGATGACTAACTGACGGACTGACTGACTGACTGACTGACTGACTGACTAACTAAATCACTGACTAAATGACGGGCGGACTGACTAACTAACTGGCAGACTGACCGACTGACTGTTTCTCTCAATTTACCTTCCATGCAGATAGTTGGTGCGTCTTTGTCTCTTTTAAGTTGTGGCATCAGCTTGTCGGCTAATAATTAGTTACTGTTGGTTGCAGTGCAAGTGGGAGCAAAGTCCATGCAGTCTAACCAACTTCACTCCAGTCTTCACAGACATGGGACTATGCTACTCTTTTAATGGTGAGTAATTCGTCTCTTTGGTGAACTGTTCTTGTTTCACCGTGAAATAATTGTAATTCTGTGGTATATTTTGAACCCTCATGTGTAGCTTAAAAAAAAAAGAAAAAAGAGAGAGAGAGAGAGAGAGAGAGAGAGAGAGAGAGAGAGATAGAGAGAGAGAGAGAGACAGACAGACAGACAGACAGACACACAGACAGAGACAGAGACCGATCCAGAGTGGGATAGAGCGTTTTCACTGAGTCAACTTCTTTCTTTTTTGTTAAATAGAATTATGGGAACAACAACAACACACACACACACACACACGCACACACACACACACACATACACACACACACGCACATACACGCAAACAAACGCACAAACTACTAGACATAGCAAAGGTGAATGAAATAGCTGTAACGATAGAGTAACTGTAATGAAGAGAGAAAAAAAAATTGTCCATCATATGAATACATGTAGGTATTAAGAATAAGCAGAAAGAATTAGGTTGAATGTTACAGATGTGCTTTTTAGTATTAAAAGTAACAGCAAAAATATGAAGAAGATTAATCATATTATTTTGATCGCAAAGATGTGCGTAAGCATTTAAAAAAAAAACCGATTCACGATCAACACTGGAAATTATTTTTGGAAATCATGTTGTTTTGAGATTTCGTTAGTCTGACGTTTTATTAATTAGAAACAAATTGTTGATTGTCTCTGATTTAAGATAAAGCATGTAAATGAGAAATATGTGTACAAACAGAAAACATACAGTTACCATGTTTGTTATCACGTGTTTATTGATTGATTAAAATTTTGAAAAAAAAAGAAAAAAAAAAGAAGCCCCCCCCCCCCCCCCAAAAAAAAACAAAAAAAAACAAACGGGCAAAAAAAAAGAAGAAGAAGGGTTGCAGCAGCCTGCATGCAACTGAGGTAAAAAAAAAAATTAAAAAAAAATAAAAAATTCTTCCTTTTCCTTGTCGGGGATGGTGTCTCCACAGTGAATGGAAGCCTGGCGGCTCGAGAGGCGGGGAGGTCGTTCGGACTGAAGCTGACTCTGGACGCCAAGCAGGACGACTACCTGAGGAGCATGGACCATTACTACGGAGCGGGATTCAGGGTAAGCACGTAAACCTTTCTAAGCAGTAAAGATGTATTACTGTCCTGGATTTGAAAAGAAGTAGTAGTAGAAGAAGAAAAAAAAAGAAGAAGAAGAAGAAGAAGAAGAAGAAGAAGAAGAAGAAGAAGAAGAAGAACAACAACAACAACAACAACAACAACAACAACAACAACAACAACAACAACAACAACAACAACAACAACAACAACAACAACAACGAGATGATGAAGAAGAAGAAGATGATGAAGAAGAAGAAGAAGAAGAAAGAAGAAGAAGAAAAAAAAAAAGAAAAAAAAAAGGAGAACAAGAACAAGAACAAGAACAAGAAAAACAAAACTTAAGAAGAAGAAAAGGAAGAAGTAAAATTTAAGCGCAGTGTTGTTTAAAAAAATTCAATTTTATGCTGTTTCTGATAAATTATGTATTTTTGTTATCAGGTGGTGGTCCATGCCCCTGGGGTGCCGCCCATCATGTCGGAGAGGGGCGTGGCCGTGTCGCCAGGACTGCACAATTTCCTGGCCATTGACGTCAAACAGGTACGGCTGTTCCTGCATGTACTGTGAAGGCGGCCCTTCATTGAGCATCAAGTCTTTTTACCGAACCCTCAGTGCTAAAGCTTCGTGCGGCTAGCTTCGTGAAGTCTTTTTACCGAACCCTCACTGCTAAAGCTTTGTGCAGCTAGCTTCGCGAAGTCTTTGTACCGAAATATCAGTGCTAAAGCTTTGTGCAGCTAGCTTCGCGAAGTCTTTGTACCGAACCCTCACTGCTAAAGCTTCGTGCGGCTAGCTTCGCGAAGTCTTTTTACCGAACCCTCACTGCTAAAGCTCCGTGCGGCTAGCTTCGCGAAGTCTTTGTACCGAAATATCAGTGCTAAAGCTTTGTGCAGCTAGCTTCGCGAAGTCTTTGTACCGAAATATCAGTGCTAAAGCTTTGTGCAGCTAGCTTCGCGAAGTCTTTGTACCGAACCCTCACTGCTAAAGCTTCGTGCGGCTAGCTTCGCGAAGTCTTTTTACCGAACCCTCACTGCTAAAGCTTCGTGCGGCTAGCTTCGCGAAGAATAGTTTGCGCAGTCGACTTTGCCCAGTTAAGGACAGGCTTAAGGTCTTGTATGCTAATTTTATGCAAGTGAAGTGAGGAAGGCTGTATCCCTCTCCCCCGACGTTCATCTCACCCCCTCCCCCCTGTGTGGACCCATAATTTTAAAGAAGACAACTGCGAAGGCTCCAACAAAAAAAGTAAGCAATATTTCATTGTGTGTTAAACGGAGAATGGCTCAAGCATTATCGACTCGTCTGAAATAGAAGTTTCCCGGAAATAACTCTGTCAGGATTATCGAGCGTTGTCGGTGGAAGAGTTACGCCCCGTTTAAGAATAGTGAGTCAAACAATAGCACGTGGTCAAAACCAGAAATCGCAGCGTATAACAGACTTTGATGTGTATGCAAAATTGTGTCCGCTAGACCTTGGACTATCAAGAGTTGACCTTGTCATTTTTTGCGCCGTTATAGCTGAAGAACGCCGAGCCGTCCATCAGTCAGTGCGGCTCCAAAGAGTTGAAGTACTACCGGACGACTTACTCCACTGAAGCTTGTCGACTCGAATGCCGCACTGACGTCATCAGTGACACGTGTGGGTGTCGTGACCTCTACATGCCGAACACTGACGTCAGAATCTGCGACCCGCCTGAGTTTCATACCTGCCTCTACCCCACGCTAGATGAATACCTGAAGGTATGTTGTTATTGTTATTGTTATTGTTGTTAAATGATGTTGTTGTTGTTGTGATTAGCCCCCCAGTGACTTTTAATATTGAATGAGAAGATTATATTATCTGCCGAAAGGATGGTTAGATGGCATGCAGTTTATGAAGGGAACAGGTTATTTTCAGTTAGGTGACGCTGTCTTTTTCTCCCAAAGCATCACAGGAAAGCTTATCTCGCAACCTATCCCAATTTAAATGCGCTATTAAAAACAATAACAACGTCATCTTTGACCTATAGTTCTTTTTACAATACTTCTGAATGCGAGGTGCGAGGTAAGCAAGTGCGAGCAACCAGTTGAGATAGGTGTAGTCAAGTTTTTACTGACCACTCTCTTAAAGGCACAGTAAGTCTCCCGTGAACCTCCCGTAAACCATCACAGATACTGTCAGGCTTTTACACACAGTACAAACACCCTTCCATTTGAACGCTCACCAAACGGGAACATCCTAGGTGCCCAACGTAAAGAGCGAGCAATTTTCAAAGAATTTATTTTTGCGTGGTTTATCTTACCCCTGAGCCATCGTGAACCCGTGTGATCCAGTTTCCCTTTTTCACAATGCAGTCGTCAGTTTGTAATTTGAATGCGGCTCGCTGTGAGCTTATCTGCAATAGCACGTTATGTACCTCTGACTTTTCACGAAACAAACGAATGTGATTCATAAGAACTCTAGCGATGGCTTTTGACTGCCTATAAACCGCCGTCTGCTACGAAAATCACGACCTTGCGTGACCCTGCTTTCGGGCTTTTCTTTTTTCAAACTTTCAAAACTTCGAATTGTACTGATCTTGTCTTGATGAAAAAAGAATTCTTTTATGATTTAAGAATGTTTGTGTAACAAGCTGAGAATTTATTATTTAGATTTTAAAAGTTAGGTCTAGCGCCAAAACGCACCACGGTCCAAAATCATTCTGATAATCATCGCTCCACGGCTATCGCCAGTTGAAGGGAAGTAACTCATTTTTGACCTGAGTTCAGGATGGGTCCGATTGAGATGGAAACAATCCGAAAAATTATTTCTTTGAAAATTGCTCGCTCTTTACGTAGGGCACCTAGGATGTTCCCGTTCGGTGAGTGTTCAAATGGAAGGGTGTTCTCGCATTCAGTTTATGGGACACGCTAACTGCCTCTTTCTCACGCTGAAGAATTCACGCAGGTGATGATGTTACGGGAGGTTTATTGTTGTATTCCGTGACCATGACGCTGACCCTGGTGAAAACTACAAAAAGTAATTTAGAATACTAGAATAACTAAGATGAAACATCAAAGCACATTCTCATAAACGCATAACTTCAAACATGTTAATCACCTCTTTAAATGGCGAGACGGCGTCAAAGAAAGCACAAATCATTAAAGCATAATTATTACATTGACGTGACGCAGATTCCGGCTTAAGTAATAACTCATAACATTCAAATAACAGAATTACTAACACTGAATAAACAAAATAGGCAGCGAAATTAAGCGAATCGTCCGAAGTCTCAAATAGTCAAATCCGGTCAGACCATGAATTCGCGCATAAATTATCAAAGTAAACTAGCTTAACCAACGTATATTTCCCTTTCGGCACTATAATTACAAGTTAACTGCGAATTTAAAATCCATAAAAAATGTCAAAATTCCCTACAAATTAGATACTCATCAAATCAAACTTGAAATTTCATCATCTACAGTTATTATTGCGGACAATGTATTCGCTCAAACAAAACAAGCCGACAATCAGCAGAAAACGCATCAACAACGTCCAGAACTATTGAAGAAAAACGTCTCGACATATGCGGTAAATCCCAGCACAAAGTTGCAAACGGTGCAATATAATGGGCATATTTCGGTAAACAATAAGGCAATCATAATGCAAACAATCAACAGATAAATCAACATACCTGTACTGCGCATTGTCCCATTAAAGAAACTAACTTCAGACCACAAACTTCACTGAAGTGTAAAAAAAAAGAAAAGAAAAGATAGGCTTCCTTGAACCTTAAGCCTACTGCCTCCGACGGTTGCCAGTGGAAAAATGACCTTCAATCGCTATTCAGTTCCCGCATACCCTTTTCTGAATAGTGCTCAATACAAAAACACAACTGAATTCTTTGGCCAAGCAACACAAGCACGAAATCAGCGCACACTTCGTTACAAAAACTCACGCCGATACCGGTGAAAGAGTGAAGCTTTGGCTAACACGACCAACAAGAAGGAATAACAGAGGGTCAACACACATTGAAGAAAGAGAGAGAGAAGGAAGGGAGGGACAGAGGGTAGGAGAGAAAGAGAGAGAGAGGGGGACGGAGGGAGAGAGGGAAGGAGGGAGAGATACGGAAAGAGAAAGGGAAGGAGATGAGAAAGAGAAAGGACATAGAAATGGAGAGAGAGAGAGAGATATGGAAGAAAGGAAAGAAAGATAAAGAGATAGAAGTTAAAGAGACCTAAAAGAGCAGAAAGAAAGTAAAGAATGAAGAGCTAGCGAAAAGAACAGTTAAAAGAATGAATAAGGGAAGAACGTAGCAACAAAAAAGGAAACAGTATAAGAGAAAAGAAGCTAGAGCAGGCAAAAAGAGTTTGCAAAGAAGAAAGAATAAAGTGCTCAAGACAACAGGCCTCGGAGGGAATGGCCGTGCACTGCCAATCCAAAAGAGGCCTACAGAAGGTGAAGAACGAAAGAAGGGAAGGCACAGAAGAAGGTAAGTACAGAAGGGCTGAAGAAGGAACAGAGGTGGATAAAAGGAAAGAGTAAGAGGAAAAGAAAGGGAATGAGAGTGAAGAAGAAAAGGAGGAGAGTGACGATTCAACAAACACCCAAAGATTGCATTTTGAAAACGCACATAAAAATTCTCGCCTATGAAGGCGAGCACACTCCCGGCCGAAGCTGCATGCAGCTTCCAAAACTCTAAACAAGGTAAACTTGAAATAATAATTAGTCACAATAATATCAAAAATAGAAAACTTGAAATTGTTCACCCAGTCTTTAAGGCCAAAAAAAGTCAAAGGGTAATCCGCTTTAGACTGGCCTGAGCAAGAAGCAAACCAGCATTACGCTGTCAACGAGTCTTTCAAAAGTTAAACAGACAATGTCAAAAACAGTAATCACTGCTACTCAGTGTCTTTCAAGTGGAGTGGGACCAGCTTGTGAATGGGTCGGTCGATGAAAGATGTCTGCACCTTAGGCAAACCTTTGGTCGTCTTCACCGAGGTCGAGACCCGCAGCTGAACCGACCGAATCAAGCCATTGCCACCTGGATATGTCTTCTCGACGCGGGCCATTCTCCAGGTGCCCCTCGGAGCTCCATCTTCAATGAGAAGAACAACCACGCCAGGCTGCACAGCGTCCTTCTGGTGAAACCACTTTCGTCTCGGCTGCAGTGTTGGCAGATACTCTTTCTTCCACCTAGTCCAGAATTGTTCTACCAGGTACTGTACTCTCCTCCATCTCTTTCTTGAATACTGATCTTCCTTCTGGAAGGTTCCTGGAGGTGGAAAGATCGGTTCCGGTTTCAGTGTGAGCAGGTGGTTGGGTGTCAGAGGTTCGCAAGAAGTCGGGTCTTCCAGCTGAGTCACGCAGAGAGGCCTGTTATTGACCACACTGGCGACTTCATGGAACAAAGTTGAAAGAGTGTCTGAAGTAAGCCTGCTTCCATGCTCCAAGAGCAGTCCGGAGAACACCTGGCGAACAGTTCTGATGAGTCGTTCCCAGACGCCTCCAAAGTGGCTGGCATGAGGAGGATTGAAGATGAAGTTGCAGTTCCGTTCAACCATTTCTTTGACTACCCTGTCTGGATCCATTTCATGACGAGCTTGTCTAAACTCTCGAGCTGCACCGACGAAGTTGGTTCCCCTGTCACATCGAATAGTCTTGACATTGCCGCGGATTGCAATAAATCTTCGTAGTCCACAGATGAAAGAGTCCGTGGTCATGTCTTCTAAGACTTCCAGATGGACAGCACGTGATGCAAGGCAGGTGAGGATCAGTCCATATCGTTTCGCTTCCTTCCTGCCGTGCCGTACTGTGAAGGGTCCAAAGCAATCCAGGCCAGTGTTGGTGAAGGGAGGTGAAGCTTCTATTCTCTCTGCAGGGAGATCAGCCATTCTCTGCTCCATTGGTCTTCCTCTCAGTCTGGCGCAAGGAACACACCTGTGGATTACAGATGTAACCAGGCGACGTGCACCACAGATCCACAATCCTCTTGACTGTAGGGCTGCTAAAGTAGTCGTACGACCTTGATGTCCAACTTTCTTATGGTGATACCTGGTAAGAAGCAGAGACAAGTGAGACTCGCGTGGCAGTATGAGAGGATGGGGGGTCATCAGGACAAGTAAAGTCTGTTTCCAGTAGCCTGATCAGGTGCTCGTTAGTGCGATCTCTAGTGCGAAAACAGAAGACAGATTTTCTGGTGGGCGGTCTTGGCTGTTCGAGAGTCTTTGAAGCGAAGGCGTTTGCAGGGGGTCCATCTTGTTCACATGATGCCGCGACCTCTCCAACTAGGCCCCAGCCCAGTCTCGTTCGTTGAGCGTAGGGTTGGCCAGGTTCACCGAAAACTACTTCCAAAGGGCGTAGAGCTTCAGATACATTG
This sequence comes from Littorina saxatilis, assembly GCF_037325665.1. Classification (NCBI taxonomy): domain Eukaryota; kingdom Metazoa; phylum Mollusca; class Gastropoda; order Littorinimorpha; family Littorinidae; genus Littorina; species Littorina saxatilis. The sequence goes on from NC_090245.1 coordinate 102,882,141, forward strand.
ACGCCCAATAGAATGGCGATGGGAGCATCCAAGAGAGGGGGGAAACAGTGGGCGATGTGTTCAAGATGAGACATGGAAAGTATCGTGTCTCGCGTGGGAATCTGGCTCCGATCAACACTGATCTCTGGGTGGGAATAGGCTTTCGGTACTTTTAGAGTCTCTTCAGAATCATAGGCTCTCACACGTAGATTGGTGAACGATTTGCATTCCACCGTTTCTGCCTTGGAGGTCATAGTGGTCAGTGTCAAAACAGAGTCCTGTGCTCCCAGGTTAAGCCTGTTCATCACCGAATCGCTAAGGAAAGTCGTGTCACTCATGGTGTCGAGCATGGCGTAGACGAGTATTTCCTTGCTTGGGTCCAGTCCAGACGAGACATATACTGGCATATAGAGGGAGTAAAGTCTTGTGGTGATGTGGTGATCGACGGCATAACTCTTCTTGACTTCATCAAAGAGGCATTCTCCACATTTGGTAGTGGCAACAAACTTCATATCAGTTTCCTCGTCAATCAAAGAGACTTGGTGAGTGGCTTTCTGCGTGGGATTGAAATCCGGGTCGTGCATTATTGTAACATGCTTCATTTTGCAAGTGTCACAGGAAACCTTAGCAAAACACCCTTTGGCAGCATGGAAGCCTCTCAAACACTTGAAACAAAGCTTTCGTTTGATCGCAAACTCCTTTCGTTCTGCATAGGGTTTTTCTGCCAACTTCTTGCAATCTGGGGTAAAGTGTTTATCATTACAATAAAGACAACCTCTTTGTGCAGGAAACGTATTTGTTGCTGGGTCCTTTACAGTGTCTTCTCCCGGCTTGTTCTCCTGTTCCGGTTTGTCCACTTCGCTGATTGTTGTGTAGGTCTGCTTTCCCTTGGCCTTGGTAGACTGTGACTGGTCAGCACCTCGTTTTCTACCTTTATTGTGAAGATCTGCTTCGTGAAGAGCTTCACATTTGCTATCCAGAAACTTGACAAAGGTGGCAAAACTTGGATATCTGCCACAGGAGAGCTTGCTATCAGCAACACGTTGCCCCCATGACAATGCTAGTGAGTCTGGAAGCTTGTGGGCTAGACGCTTGATTTGTGCAGGGTCTTCTAGGATACTAAGTCCAGTTATCTTCTTTGCCATCACACAGCACTGTCTGAGAAAGTCTACGTAGTTTCTGAGGGAGACTGTATCCTTATCCTTCACTTCTGGCCATGCCTCCAGTCTTTCTTTCAATGCCTCGGCGATGGTGTAGTCTTCTCCAAAACGCCCTTTCAATATTTTTAAGGCACTGTTGTAGGACTCTTCTCCGAGATCATAGTAGAGATCACCAACGGCAACTTTGGCTGGACCTTCGATGAATTCTCGAAGCATCAGCATTTTATCTTCTGGTCCAACTGCACTGTTCCTCACCATGTGCTGAAAGGCTGCAAACCATGATGGATACTCTAAGGGGTCCCCTCTGAACACTGGTGGCTTTGGAACGGGAAGCCTGCTAATTGTGAGAGCATCTGCGATTGACTTTGCGAGGTTGACGTAGGTGGTTGGAACGGCATCTTCTTGGGGATAAACGCAATGTCTCTGTTCATGCAAGCTATCCGTGTCAGTCTGAGCGGAGAAAGCAGGATACCTTGAGGTGAAGGGTGGCGCGCTGGCATTCAGTGAATGTTCGCTCTGTATGGGCAGTCCTTGACCTGCTTGGGGTTGTCCTTGTGAGGAATGTGGCCACTGACTCAGATCAGACTTGAAGTGGACTTGTGTGTTCATAGGAGTGTCTCGACGCAGGCCGTTGGAGTTATGAAAAGTTGCTGGAACTCTAGTATGATCTTTATGCACCTGGTCGAACCTTGGGTCGGTGTTCCTTGGAATATGATGAAACATGTTACTCAAATTAGCATCTGTCCCAAGGTTGTCACTCATGCTTGGTTGGGCATAATTCGTCTGTGAGGCTGTTCCTTTATGAGGCCTTGTAGTGGGATTTACCCTGTCTGTTATGCCTTGGTTTTCAGTGCGAGATAAGAACAGTTCATTGATGGGATCACACCGAGGCAAGGAGTTCAGGAGGGAGTTTGCTTCATCCTTTGGGGCTGCTGGATTGAGAGCGTCTTCTACGGCATTGGCTACGTTCAATTCCATTTGTAGTCTTGCTCTGTCTTCCTCCAGCTTTACTTGAATCATTTGTTTTTCAAGCTCCTGGAAGCGCCTCGCCTCCTCCATTTCTCGCTGAGCTTCTTCTTGCTTTATCTTCTGTAAGCGTTCAGTTTCCTCCATTTCTCGTCGGAAATCTTCTAGTCTGATCTTCTGTAAGCGTTCAGTCTCCTCCATTCCTCGTTGAACCTCTTCCAGCTTGATCTTTCTCTTCTGTAGCTCCATTTGATGTCTCAGTTCAGCCTCTTTTCGTTGGGTTTCTTGAAGTTTATCCATCATTTGGCACTTGGCTTGAATAGCTGCTGCTTCTGATCGCGCAAGACGTCTACGAGAAGAAGTTGAAGAATGGGTCCCAGAAGAGTGCTTCGAGCTGGAGGAAATGGAAGAATTTCCTGGGTTTGTTTTAGTCTTTCTAGATTCATTTTCCTTACGCTTCAGATCTGTAACGTCATTCTTTTTAGTCTGGGTGAGCTGAACATCTGGGGGTTCTGGAGTAATTTGGGCTAATTGGTTAACTAGATTGTCGGATATATCAAAAAGTTCACAACAAGAGTTTTCGTATGGGGTAGACAGTTTCAGATATCTGACGGCTACAAGGCGTTCCTTTAGAGCTCGACATTGTTTCAACAGTATGGTATGTAGCTCGCGGGCCTTTTGTGGGCTTATTGAGCTACCAGCTTGTAGATTCGCCTGTATCTGGCCTACCAATTTCCCTACTTCTCGTATGTTTTCTTCTAAGTCTTTGGTCCGTGTGGGTCCAAGAGTCTTAACTGCGTCTGAGCTTGGACCTGATTGGCGGTGAGGTCTGGTGTCTGATGGTGATACATTAGATGCCTCTACTGGTCTGTCGGAGGTCTGGTTGGTGGATCTCGTCATATGGTGCTCTTCGTCTTGAGAAGTCTGTTTTGAAGCCTGGCTGTCTAGAGTGAAGGTTTCCTTGACTGTAGTATCAGCTGAAGGCAGCGAAAGATGAATGTCGCTAAGATAAGTTATCTCTTTGGCTTGTGATTCTTGCAGGGGCTGACTGGCATCTTGATCTTGGTCGGCCATGGTGGGTGAGCTGCTTATGTCCTTTGATAAGAGGCGGAGAGATGACTAGGCGTAAACGTTGATGAGTCTTCTCTCGGCGCACAGTTTTCACTGTACTCGCATTCAGTTTATGGGACACGCTAACTGCCTCTTTCTCACGCTGAAGAATTCACGCAGGTGATGATGTTACGGGAGGTTTATTGTTGTATTCCGTGACCATGACGCTGACCCTGGTGAAAACTACAAAAAGTAATTTAGAATACTAGAATAACTAAGATGAAACATCAAAGCACATTCTCATAAACGCATAACTTCAAACATGTTAATCACCTCTTTAAATGGCGAGACGGCGTCAAAGAAAGCACAAATCATTAAAGCATAATTATTACATTGACGTGACGCAGATTCCGGCTTAAGTAATAACTCATAACATTCAAATAACAGAATTACTAACACTGAATAAACAAAATAGGCAGCGAAATTAAGCGAATCGTCCGAAGTCTCAAATAGTCAAATCCGGTCAGACCATGAATTCGCGCATAAATTATCAAAGTAAACTAGCTTAACCAACGTATATTTCCCTTTCGGCACTATAATTACAAGTTAACTGCGAATTTAAAATCCATAAAAAATGTCAAAATTACCCTACAAATTAGATACTCATCAAATCAAACTTGAAATTTCATCATCTACAGTTATTATTGCGGACAAGGTATTCGCTCAAACAAAACAAGCCGACAATCAGCAGAAAACGCATAAACAACGTCCAGAACTATTGAAGAAAAACGTCTCGACATATGCGGTAAATCCGAGCACAAAGTTGCAAACGGTGCAATATAATGGGCATATTTCGGTAAACAATAAGGCAATCATAATGCAAACAATCAACAAATAAATCAACATACCTGTACTGCGCATTGTCCCATTAAAGAAACTAACTTCAGACCACAAACTTCACTGAAGTGTAAAAAAAAAGAAAAGAAAAGATAGGCTTCCTTGAACCTTAAGCCTACTGCCTCCGACGGTTGCCAGTGGAAAAATGACCTTCAATCGCTATTCAGTTCCCGCATACCCTTTTCTGAATAGTGCTCAATACAAAAACACAACTGAATTCTTTGGCCAAGCAACACAAGCACGAAATCAGCGCACACTTCGTTACAAAAACTCACGCCGATACCGGTGAAAGAGTGAAGCTTTGGCTAACACGACCAACAAGAAGGAATAACAGAGGGGTCAACACACATTGAAGAAAGAGAGAGAGAAGGAAGGAGGGACAGAGGGTAGGAGGGAAAGAGAGAGAGAGGGGAAAGGAGGGAGAGAGGGAAGGAGGGAGAGATAGGGAAAGAGAAAGGGAAGGAGATGAGAAAGAGAAAGGACATAGAAATGGAGAGAGAGAGAGAGAGAGAGAGAGAGAGAGAGAGATATGGAAGAAAGTAAAGAAAGATAAAGAGATAGAAGTTAAAGAGACCTAAAAGAGCGGAAAGAAAGTAAAGAATGAAGAGCTAGCAAAAAGAACAGTAAAAAGAATGAATAAGGGAAGAACGTAGCAACAAAAAAGGAAACAGTATAAGAGAGAAGAAGCTAGAGCAGGCAAAAAGAGTTTGCAAAGAAGAAAGAATAAAGTGCTCAAGACAACAGGCCTCGGAGGGAATGGCCGTGCACTGCCAATCCAAAAGAGGCCTACAGAAGGTGAAGAACGAAAGAAGGGAAGGCACAGAAGAAGGTAAGTACAGAAGGGCTGAAGAAGGAACAGAGGTGGATAGAAGGAAAGAGTAAGAGGAAAAGAAAGGGAATGAGAGTGAAGAAGAAAAGGAGGAGAGTGACGATTCAACAAACACCCAAAGATTGCATTTTGAAAACGCACATAAAAATTCTCGCCTATGAAGGCGAGCACAATGGGTGTTTGTTCTGTGTGTAAAAGCCTGACAGTATATGTGATGGTTTACGGGAGGCTTACTGTGCCTTTAATTTCAGAGTGTGAGGGAACACAGCAATAAACACAAGGACACACTCTCAGCCTCTGTTCTCTTATCCCTTTCTCTCTTTTAAGTGGCAAACTTTCTTACGACTTCAAACAAACAAAATGCAGTGTGAAGGAACACTGCAATCAACACAAGCACACATTCTCAGCCTCTTTTCTCTGATCCCTTTCTCTCTTTAAAGTGGCAAACTTTCTCAAGACGTTTTAAAATAAGTTCAGGTCGGTGCAGTGTCCCTTCACTAGAAGGGTCAAGGAGGGGCGCAAGGGATGTTCATAAGAGTCGCGATGTTTTCTCTTACTTCCTTACCTCTTTTATTTTCAACGTGAGAGCTTATTCTAGCACCTATTGAAATGAATGAAACCATTCATCAACGTGGAACCTATGTCAGTACACCATAAGACATTAAAATCAATATAAAAAAATCTTCGTCATGAAATGTTTCTTCCTCATAAATATGAATTACATCTTGAGAAAAAAAAGGAAGCAATAAGCCGGCCAACCTACCAACTTACCAACAGTCTACCAACCATCTCACCCGCCCACAAACCCAAACCTAACAAGCAACCAACCAGCCATCAAATCAACTAATAAAATAAAATCAAAATACACAAAAACACAGCACACGCACGCACGCACGCACACACACACACACGCACACACACACACACACATACACACACACACACACACTACACAATGCGCACACACACACACAACCAACCCCCCCCCCTCTCACCCCACCTCACCCCCCCCCACACACACAACCTGCACATCAACAACGAAAACTACATATGTCTGCCACTTTAACTCTTCTTCCATCAGAGTGCCAACCACTGCGAAGACCTATGCCCGGAGCCGTGCCAGGAGAACCTGTACCGCGTCACACCGTCCTCCAACCCCCTCTCAGACCGCTTCTTGGACGAGTTCTCCACGGTCATGGGCCAGGATCCCCAGTACTGGCGCAGCAACCTCGTGCACCTGGAGATCTACCTCACCTCCATGACCTACGAGAAGGTGGAGAAGCAGCTGGGCTACACGCTGCTGCAGCTCTTCTGTGACGTGGGGGGAGCCTTCGGTCTGCTGCTGGGGGCCAGCATCCTCACCCTGCTGGAGATCGTCGACTTCTTCCTCTGCAGGATCTCTGCTGGTGGGAACGTTGTGGTGAACAGTGCGGGAAAGAGATAGTATGTAGAGACAGAGATCTCTGCTGGTGGGAACGGTGTGGTGAACGGTGCGGGAAAGAGATAGTATGTAGAGACAGAGATCTCTGCTGGTGGGAACGGTGTGGTGAACGGTGCGGGATAGAGATAGTATGTAGAGACAGAGATCTCTGCTGGTGGGAACGGTGTGGTGAACGGTGCGGGAAAGAGATAGTATGTAGAGACAGAGATCTCTGCTGGTGGGAACGGTGTGGTGAACGGTGCGGGATAGAGATAGTATGTAGAGACAGAGATCTCTGCTGGTTGGAACGGTGTGGTGAACGGTGCGGGAAAGAGATAGTATGTAGAGCCAGAGATCTCTGCTGGTTGGAACGGTGTGGTGAATGGTGCGGGACAGAGATAGTATGTAGAGACAGAGATCTCTGCTGGTGGGAACGGTGTGGTGAACGGTGCGGGAAAGAGATAGTATGTAGAGACAGAGATCTCTGCTGGTTGGAACGGAGTGATGAACGGTGCGGGAAAGAGATAGTATGTAGAGACAGAGATCTCTGCTGGTGGGAACGGTGTGGTGAACGGTGCGGGAAAGAGATACTATGTAGAGACAGAGATCTCTGCTGGTGGGAACGGTGTGGTGAACGGTGCGGGAAAGAGATAGTATGTAGAGACAGAGATCTCTGCTGGTTGGAACGGAGTGATGAACGGTGCGGGAAAGAGATAGTATGTAGAGACAGAGATCTCTGCTGGTGGGAACGGTGTGGTGAACGGTGCGGGAAAGAGATACTATGTAGAGACAGAGATCTCTGCTGGTGGGAACGGTGTGGTGAACGGTGCGGGATAGAGATAGTATGTAGAGACAGAGATCTCTGCTGGTGGGAACGGTGTGGTGAACGGTGCGGGAAAGAGATAGTATGTAGAGACAGAGATCTCTGCTGGTGGGAACGGTGTGGTGAACGGTGCGGGAAAGAGATAGTATGTAGAGACAGATTGTTGACTTTATTTTCTCTGTATGATCTCTGCTGGTTGGAATGGTGTGGTGAACGGTGCGTGAAAGAGATAGGATGTGGAGACAGAGATCGTGGACTTATGTCTGTGCATGAGCTCTGCTGGTGGTGACAATGGTTCGTTGAATGGTGCAAGGAAACGATAGAATGTAGAGACAGATATCGTAAACTTTTTTCTGTGCAGGATCTCCTTTGGTTATGACAAAAGGGGGAACGGTGCAATACAGAAATAGAACACAGAGACAGAGATCGTGTACACACACGCACCGATGACCCTCGGAAGCGCCATGCCGAGAACCTGTAGAGCGAAATCGAACTTTGTCAGCGATAAAGGCTACTATACAAACACGGAATTAACCTCACTGTGGAGAAAGTGATGCAAGAAGACAGCATTCCCAGAGAGGACAATGAGCTTGTAAAAAAGAGAGGCATTGCGCAAGACCATGCGCGAGGATTCAGAGAGCGAAAGGTGAAGCTGATTTCCCTCCTTTGTGATCCAGCTAGTGGTCTTAGTATGACGCCAGACGGCTTACTTGTGCCAAAACCTAGGGTTACCATTTTCACGTGAAAATTAGAAATTAACAGTGTTAATTACTAATTTTCATGTTTGTCTCGTTTTCGGTCACAGTAGTCGGACTTTAAGAGTCCGCACTGAGAGGCTTCAACATTCGGCAAACGATCACTCTCACACTATTTCTGAAATATCTTTTAATAGAAGGCCTTATCGAGCAAGTTATCCGACGGGAAGATGCATGTCACAGTTTTCTGCAATAGCGCTTTCCTTAACGTTGTTTTGGGTATCTTAGAAAAGAATAATCGACCCCGAAAACTTTCGATTCGAAGCTGTTCGTAGCATACGGACTTTTGATCGGCTGTGGTCTCACACTTTCACAAATATCTTTCAATATAATTCCTTATTCAACAAGTTGTCGGACAGACAGCCATACCTCATATTTGTTTCCACTACCACACTCATAAATTTGCTTTGTAGTGTATTAGTGAAGGACAATTGATCCGAAAATGTTCGAACTGAGAGAGGAAAAATGGCGGCCGGCCGGACATGTGCTAAAGGTCCGACCACTAGCAGGCGGATCTCTTCGGTCGAGACCGGCACACACTTTCACAAATATCTTTCGATAGAATTCGTTATTCAACAAGTTGTCGGACAGACAGTTGTATGTCACGGTTATGTACACATGCGCTCAGCTCTTATTGTTAATTAGAATATTAAACTAGACTTACGCTAGGAAGTTGAAGTTTAATTGAAATTATTGAGTCTATTGACAGGAACGGAGGAGTTACGTGAGTATTGCGCGCGCATGAGCAAGAAGTCAATGTTAAGAGCTGTGTGTGGTCACTAGACTGACGACTTATAGGGAGGGTCAGTTTATTGAATCATTATAAATCTACTGACAAGGGAGGGACGTAACTACTCCGTTCCTGTCAATAGACTCTTAATAATTTCAATTAAACTTCAACTTCCTAGCGTAAGTCTAGTTTAATTTTCTAATTATTAGTCATCTATTGACTACGTCACTACGTTGTCACGTGAGACTTCAGAAACAGTCTATGTGAACTCACACTCAATCAGACAAGGTAAAGAGTTCTAACTTTTATTCTCAAAGTAACCATCAAGAATTATCTGACCAAAAATTAATGTGAAACAGAAACATCTTTCTTGTAGAACTTTACAAACACTCTGTCACTTGCCCAACTACCAGCTTTGAGTATAGTTTTCAAGGGCACACCTATCTTTTCTGCTGCACTACAACTCGCACTTCGTGTGGAATGTGCTGTGTATTTCTCTGTGTCTATGCCGGCACTCCGTAACACAGCTTTGATCCATCTGGAAAAAGTCGAAAGGTACTCAAAAGGTTTTAAAAATACACATAGAACAACCCAAGAGATGTTTCAGTACAGGTGTCTCTGTTTATACCTTCGTCAGTACAACACTAACTTTGAATGAAACAAATAAATACATATTACCAACAAGTATCTTTCAATTTGGGTTGATCCCCAGAGCCAGGTAATATTTTGGATATGAAAAGTCATACCTTTTAATGATCACGCCAAATATTAAGAAGTGAATGGACTGTATTCTCTTGATTCTTTACATTAAATGTACAATTGAATGAATGGCACAACATTTTAAAATATCATGTTTTTTCTTTAATTGGCTGTGCCTGTTCAAAAGTTTCATCGATTTAAAACTGTGTATCGTCTGGTTTCCATGATACGCGAGTAATGGACTTTGAAGTGTTCGCAATTTACTGATCTTAAACCCTTAGTCTGTACAGGTTTTCTAAATTCTGTCCATGCAAACCAAGCAATCGTTTCAGAAGGGCTTTTTTTGAATTACATGAAAAATTGTGGCTTAGGTTTTTTTATAAACAAAAAAATATACAACTCGAGTAACACGGTTTCCGCTAGTACTAAGATTTGGAGAATGACACATGTGGCTATTCGGGTGCCGCCGAAGCCCGCACCCCCACCCCCCCCTCAAAAAAAAGAAAAAAAAAGAAAAGAATGTACGAATGGAAAATTAGTCACGAACAAAATAAAGCTTACTTTTCAAAGAATGGCTAATCTTGCTGTGTTCTGTTTACGAGAGAGAGAGAGAGAGAGAGAGAGAGAGAGAGAGAGAGAGAGAGAGAGAGAGAGAGAGAGAGAGAGAGAGAGAGAGAGAGAGAGAGAGAGAGAGATATGCTCACACATGCATTCACTCACTCATAGACTTCCCGTATGACTGGCTAAACATTGCTTCAAGGATTAAGTTCAACGGCTACGATTCATACAACACATCACATAACACGTCCATCACAATGTTGTAAAGACCTCCTCCTTATTGTGTAAACAATCATTAAGTCCACCATGGACCAGTCTGGGCTTTTACATCGAATACAAGTATCCACTTGGACACATACCAAAGATCCACGGCCTTCCCGCTTCCTGCACAGAGTCGGAATATTTGCTGAAATAAATTCTCAACTGACACCAGTGTCAATATGTGAACCCACTTCGCACAGAAAGCAGTAAGACTGTTGATGCCAAGCAAGTGTGCGAGTAAAAGCCTGGAATGGGTTGACAGTGTCAGCATAGTGCTTTTAGTTATGCGCTATAGAAATCTCCTTAATAAAATAAATAAATAAACCCCGGTCTAGACATTCCGAAGCTAAGCAGTACAAGACTGCTCATTGGGGCGGGGATATAGCTCAGTTGGTAGCGCGCTGGATTTGTATTCAGTTGGCCGCTGTCAGCGTGAGTTCGATCCCAGGTTCGGCGGAAATTTATTTCAGAGTCAAATTTGTGTGCAGACTCTCTTCGGTGTCCGAACTCCCCCCCGTGTACACTACATTGGGTGTGCACGTTAAAGATCCCACGATTGACAAAAGGGTCATTCCTGGCAAAAATTGCTTAGGCACAGTTAATAATTGTCTACCTATACCCGTGTGACTTGGAATAATAGGCCGTGAAAGGTAAATATGCGCCGAAATGGCTGCAATTACTGGCCGTATAAAATTTCATCTCACACGGCATCACTGCAGAGCGCCTAGAACTGTACCCACGGAATATGCGCGATATAAGCCTCATTGATTGATTGATTGATTCGCCGATGAGTAGACCGAACCGCCATATTGAAGAAAAAGGTAATCGACATTACCCGCTATTACGAGCTAGGCGTGTGACATACATGTATGTGCCTTTGCTAGTTTGTGAGGAAATCAGCGCGAATTATGACTTTCATAACCAATACACAACACGAGTAAATGTTATTCGTTGTATTTCCGGTTCTCATGCCTTTTCGCGTACAAAAGTGATGTTGATGCTTCTTGACTATTTGACAGGTAGACTTGCAGCCGATCTTCCTGTCGCAGTCGCGTGATTTTGCAAATTGAAACCAAAGTTTGCACCGATTTTGGAACGAAAGTCAAGGTAAATTATTTTTCTGGTTCCTTTCCAGACGTAAACGTACTCGTACTTGTATTTTAAAACTGCTATTATTTTTCCGAGACACTCTTTTGTTTACTGACAAACCTTTCAATTTCCTTCGCTCTTCTTGTACTGCCTATTCTTTCTTATACTACAGACATGTTTGAAAATATGCACAAAATGTTGTTAGTGAATACTCAAAAAAGAATTTACTAACCTGAATGATACAATGAGATGACTGGGTGATGACTATGATGAATATATCCATGTAGAAGAAAAGAAACACTTGCTGTCCCAGTATTTACAGTGCCACAGAGCACAGCTCAACGCAAAACGCCACACCACATTCCAGGCACCAGAATCGAGTCCCATTGCGTTGGGTTTTATCCATAGAAGAAAAGAAACACTTGCTGTCACAGTATTTACAGTTTTTGTATAAATGACTTGTTTAGAACTCGGTTTATGCACGGAGAACATCCTTCTTTGTGTGCCACACTTCGAAGCACGGCTCAACACAAAGCGCCACAGCCATGTGGCCACAGAACATTCCCGGTCACCAGAATCGCGTCCGTCCGCTTGCATTGGGTTTTGGCCAAAGTAGCATTGACACCTCGAGCTCTTGATTTGGCTAACTCATTCACCCTCATCACTCACTTATCCATCTATCACAACAACACTGTTTCATGCACACACAGTCACTACCTTCCTTCTGCACGCCGCTTCGCTTCGCAACAACACTGACAACTCGCGACATTTTGGAATCCTAAATATGAAACTAAGGCATGGGTTGGTCCCGTCAATGACCTGTAGTATCCAAACTAACCAATGAAATCAACTGTTCTGGGAGTTATTTGTCGCGTATGGTAATGCAGCCGACCTCTGAACCTATGACGTGGGTTTTCGTATGGAAAATCCCCAGCGTGGTATTTTCCACTTCCAACGCTACTATTAAGGCGGTGTGTGGCGAAGCGACTCACGCACCTTACGCACGGATTCTGGCGGCGTGCTGACAACGGCATGATCAGTGAACGCTTGTATTCGGGCGGCGCGTCGCGAAAAAGTTTTAACGTCGTTTTCAACCACGAAGGTTATATCGCGACGGGGAAAGGGGAGAAGATGGGATAGAGCCACTTGTCAAGCGTTTCTTGTTCACAAAGGCCCTAATCAAAAATTTGCTCCAGGGGCTTGCAACGTAGTACAATATATTACCTTACTGGGAGAATGCAAGTTTCCAGTACAAAGGACTTAACATTTCTTACATACTGCTTGACGAAAATCTTTACAAAAATTGACTATATTCTATACAAGAAACACTTTTACAAGAAATACAAGGGTAAAAGGAGAAACAGAACCGTTAGTCGCCTCTTACGACATGCTGGGGAGCATCGGGTAAATTCTTTCTCGTCCCAACCAATATGCCGGGACTCCCCCTAACCCGCGGGGGGTTGTACTGCCTATCCCATGTCACATTACTCATGCTTATTTACCTTTGTTGTGCTCGCATTTTTGTTATGATGTGTGTGCTGTAAAGTTACCCTTTGTAAGTATTTTTAGCTGATCGTTTTTCGAATAAACGATCAATGTAGCAAACAGAGAATTTTAAACGAACATAGAAACAGAGGTGCAAACAAGGTAGAATACAAGCAAACAAGCAAATGAACAAACAAGCAACAACCAAAAAACAACGAACGAACGAACGAACGAATCGAACGAACGAACGAACGAACGAACGAACGAACGAACGAACGGAACGAACGAACGAACGAACGAACGAACGAACGGACGAACGAACGAACGAACGAACACTTTGGTTTTGCTTGTCTATAAATGTTAATTAGACAAGGACCAAACAAACAAACAAGCAAGCAAAACAACAACAAAAACAACAACAGCACCACCATCAACAACATCAACAACACCAACACTTACAACAAAACAACAAACACAACAACAGCAGCAACAGCAAAGTCATCGACCAATCAATCATCAAGCTAGGGGCGGGGATATAGCTCAGTTGGTAGCGCGCTGGATTTGTATTCAGTTGGCCGCTGCCAGCGCGAGGTCGATCCCAGGTTCGGCGGAAATTTATTTCACAGAGTCAACTTTGTGTGCAGACTCTCTTCGGTGTCCGAACCACCCCCCGTGTATACTACATTGGGTGTGCACGTTAAAGATCCCACGATTGACAAAAGGGTCTTTCCTGGCAAAATTGCTAAGGCACAGTTAATAATTGTCTACCATACCCGTGTGACTTGGAATAAGGCCGTGAAAGGTAAATATGCGCCGACATGGCTGCAATCTACTGGCCGTATACAATTTCATCTCACACGGCATCACTGCAGAGCGCCTAGAACTGTACCCACGGAATATGCGCGATATAAGCCTCATTGATTGATAGATACCATACATGACTAAGCCATGTCGACTTGTCTCGGCAACCCACGAGAAAAATCCAAAGACGGGTACACGGGTACTCAGTGAGAGATACGAGGAGAGGCGTACGCGTCGAACATTCCCCCACTGCTTTGAAATAAACTTGTGACTTTATTTTACATAGACTGAAAACACACCATGACGTCGATTGAACTGTGTGGGTGTTTTTGTTCGTTACAGTCTTGTCATTCGTACAGCACACTTGCCCCCGCTGACACTTTCAACCCATTCAAAAAGTGTTCTTCAGAACCTCTCTACTTAGCGACAGTAAAACATATTTTGACTGAACGCAGAATAACTACCGTAAGGTACATTCACAGGGTGGAAAGATCTGAAAACCCGCCAAAGACTTGACTTACTTGACTTATTCCTGTAGACTCCTTGTGGAGCACAGGGCCGCAACAACTCCTCGCCAACGCACCCGGTTCTGGGCAGCTCCTCTGAAAACCCGCCAAAGACCATCTACAAAAGCATTTGCATTTGATCAATTGATTTTTGTTGGCAAGCTTCAATGCTACACATTGTATTGTATGGGGAGATTGAATGGTGTAGATATTATATGCCGTTATTACAGAGCGACGGGCAGCGGTACGAACAGTAACACTGATCAAACAAACAGAGCGGAGAAAGAATGATATGCAAGATTCACTAACGTGTTCTCATAATCACGATTTAAGGAAGTCTTGCATTCTGTTTTGTGTGCCCAGTTTTAAGAACATAAGCTGCTAGCCCCCCCCCCGTTGTTAGTTGCGTTTCGTTAAGCATCTATATCTGCGACACATTACATACTTTGTTATTGTTGAGTAGTCTCGGTAGCTGAACAAAATTGAGTATTTAGATAGAAAATGGATGGTTCTTTCACTGACAGGCAACACTTTAATTGCCCGGCCTCACTTCTGTGTGTGTGGAACTTGGCTTTTGTGAATTTAATTTTGATAGGGACTGTGCGCACTCTCCGTTTCACTGTAAATTCACTATCCCTTGGAAAATCCATTTGTTTTTTGTTTGCAGTAGGGGGATAATCCTGTATGTAGTGGGGTGAACCCGTCGGTTCGAAGCAAGACCATTATTAAGGACCTTCGTATTAATATGACAGGAGTGGTGTGTTGAAAAGTAAGCCGTGAGTGTTGAGCAGACATATATATTATATGATATAAGATAGCTTGTTATTCTCTTTATTGCATTGTTTGTTTCAAGATGAAGGCCATTGACGAGATGAAGAAGTTCTTTGGAACCACTCCAGCTATAGGTGTGATGCTACTTCTTGGTATCCTCGACTATCTCTGGGGTGAACACATCTTTGAATGTCCCTGCAGTAACAACACTAGCGATCGACTGAAATACAGCCTTTCTTTTCTTCTGATTCCGCCTGTTGCCATCATTTTCCTTGGTACGTTTATGTGGATGATGTGGATGACGTATGTATATTTGCACAGTCGCTAAAAGCGCTATCAAACATCTGGTCAACCAATGCCTGAATATTATGTTGCACACTGTCAAGGACGCACATTCATTGTTCTATTCTCGATGTGCCATTTATGTAATTCCGGGAATATGATTGTCTCTTTCTTCGAAAACGGTTCACTTCACTCCTTATGTTTTTGGTCATTCACAGATACGCTATCTTGCACAGACAAAAACGTCTTCTTGACGAGAACATAACCTCATGTATCCTACTTACGTGAGAGAGGCAACCCATGAGATACAAATATCGCTAAATTCACACGTTAGTATATCATGTAAATGAGGTCGTGTCAAACGTGTCTGGCAGGGACCTGTTTTTCCACTGCTCATGATGTCAGAGTCACCGAGACAAACGTCATTCTGGGAACACTTTTGCGCTTGCTGTTTCCCCTCGAAAAATTTTTCGAACTAGCACGTCACGCTATACTCTCTAGAATTACGTTTCTTTGCTTTGAGGCTTTGGAAGAGATCGAGGTTCCGTTAGAAGGACCTCTTCAATTTGGTTGCGTCCACTTCGGGATGGTTTTAGCACAAGGCACTCAAATACAGAATACGTATAGGATAAACGGAATACTACATGGCTTGCTGTGTCGTACCAGATTTACACTCGTTGCTTTTTCAAATTTTAAAAAGCTCGCTTTCGCTCGCAGTTCAGTATTTAAAAAAGCAGCTCGCGTAAATCTGGTACGACACAGCAAGCCATGTAGTATTTTCTATATATATTTAAGAGATTCATTACTTAATGCTACATCGTGAAGCTGACGTCATGTCAAAATAATAACCAACTATAACATTCAACGTCAAATAACTTCGTCCGTAGCGAAACTTTATGTGTGAGCTGAAGGAATATGAACATGTTCTTTATTTCAGCGTGTTTTCAATCACGCATTCAAAATTAATAATCTGTTATATTTGGATCCCGCGAAATAATGGAATAATTGTCATTATTTTAAACTGGAAAAACTTGAATTAAAAAAACAAGAATAAAGGAAAAACGAGATCTTTGTTCACGAATGGACTTTAAATCGAAATACCATGGTCCAAAGCAAGTAAAGGAATCTTTGTTGTAAGTCTAAAATAAAACTTATAATATTTTTATATAAAATCTCAAACAATGACGTCAGTACAAGGTGTGTGTGTGTGTGTGTGTGTGTGTGTGTGTGTGTGTGTGTGTGTGTGTGCGTGCGTGCGTGCGTGTATGTGTGTGTGTGTGTGTGTGTGTGTGTTTATGTGTGTGTGTGTGTGTGTGTATGTGTGTGTGTGTGTGTATGTGTGTGTGTGTGTGTGTATGTGTGTGTGTGTGTGTGTGTGTGTGTTTGTGCGCGAGTGCGAGGGGATTTGTCTTTTCAGATACACAATGGATTCTGTGCTTCGGGCACCTTTGCAAGTGTTGCTCCGAGGGGTGCTGTAAAGCCTTAGGCGGATTTCTGAAAAGAGCTGTTTGCGTTTCAACGATATGGATACTTTTCAGCTGGCTGGAACCAAAGTGAGCTTAATACGTAATCTTGAAACGAAGAATGTATTTACTCTCTTGGTGATGCAGATCTTAGACGGAAAAGCATCGCCGCGATTTGTGTCGTGCATTTTCATGCTAATACAAATGGAAAATTGTTGATAATTGCCGGTGTAGGATCCGGTCCGGTCCCCCCTCTGAAGTAGTCCCCCGGGGGACCAATTCGTGGCAAAAACTGCTCTATAATGGTCCCCCCTTAGACATCCAGCCTCGTTTTTCTTAGGCATTCAAGCCATTTTCAATCTATATCTTCGTCCGGTATTATGTAGTGCACAGACAGCAATCTCTTTGTTTGACTATATTTTGCAGAAAATAAAATAGATCTGATTTATAATGCCGTTCAAAAGAAAAATCACATGAAATAAAATGAATAATAAATAAATACTGATAAGAAGAAATGAAAGCAGTCTCTGATTCTTTCCTTTCTTTTCTCTGAAATTGCTGGTAACATTACTAACATTGTAACAAGAAAAACGAGGCTGGATGTCTAAGGGAGGACATTATAGAGCAGTTTTTGCCACGAATTGGTCCCCCGGGGGACTACTTCAGAGGGGGGACCGGACCGGATCATACACCGGGTAACAGTGATGCTCAAAAAGGCATCCAGGAACATGAATTTGGACATTCACTGTCGCGAACGATTGTCAGTCTGTTTGTCTGTCTGTTTGTCTGTCTGTTTGTCAGTCTGTTTGTCTGTCTCTCTGCGGTCGCCATACCCTAATGATGGCAAGGTTGGCCTAGTGGTAAGGCGTCCGCCCCGTGATCGGGAGGTCGTGGGTTCGAACCCCGGCCGGGTCATACCTAAGACTTTAAAATTGGCAATCTAGTGGCTGCTCCGCCTGACGTCTGGCAATATGGGGTTAATGCGAGGACTGGTTGGTCCGGTGTCAGAATAATGTGACTGGGTGAGACATGAAGCATGTGCTGCGACTTCTGTCTTGTGTGTGGCGCACGTTATATGTCAAAGCAGCACCGCCCTGATATGGCCCTTCGTGGTCGGCTGGGCGTTAAGCAAACAAACAAACAAAGTGATGGCAAGAGTTAAGAACAAGATACTGTGCATACACACTACCAAGGAACTATAAACTTGCACCTGGGTTTTTAGTTTATTGGCTTCATTGCTTCCTTTCTCAAACTATGAAATCCCCATTATTGACTACAGCCTGTATAGTGCATGACTAATGCAGCGCATACTGCTCATGTGTAGCAAGCACATAATGTAAATGACATTAGAGTTTCTCTAATGCTCTTATTGGCAGAACAACTGAATGACAAACTTGTAACCAGAAATTCCTGGAAAATTCTTGATGCCGAGGGAGGTTACTCTAGCTTTGTTATCCATCCATTGACAGGAGGTAAGAATTGCTATGCATGAATATCTTATCAGTCGTGTAAGTGCTGAATTTACAGCTGCTACCTAATTATCTTGGATTTTTTCAATGAAGGGAGTCAAATGCCAAATGAGTCAAACGTTTTGAATTTAATCTACCTTTGAAATGTAAAATTACGTTAATGGTGACACTTTGACGTTATTTCATAATTTGTTCTGTCTATTTTATCCGGCAACACACTGATTCACCCTTATGTCAAATAATTAGGAGCTTCTTTTTATTCTATTCAAGGCCAACACAGCATCTGCTGCTCATTTGTAGCAGGCATATAATGTCAGTGATATTAATGTTTCTCATTTGCCCTTATTAGCAGAATAAAAGAATATGAAACTGGAAACAACGGGAATGATATAGAAGCCAAGGGAGGTAACTCTTGCCTTGCAATCCAAGGGAGGGAGGCTACTCTTGGTTTGCAAGCATACCTTATCATTCTCACAGGGGTTGAGTGGTAAAGTTAAGGTTACACGACTGCTGCTCAAGTACATGGATCTAGAACTCTCTAACT
>NC_090245.1:102903177-102913526 GCF_037325665.1 Littorina saxatilis
GCGTGCATGAGTCTGTACTCGTGTGTGTGTGTGTGTGTGTGTGTGTGTGTGTGTGTATATGTGTGTGTGTGTGTGTAAGAAAGAGAGAGAGGGGGGGAGTGAGGGAGAGAGAGTGTGTGTGTGTGAATGTGTGTGTGCATGAGTTTGTGTGTGTATGAGTGTGTATATGTGTTTGTTTGTAAAGCACATCCTCGGCTCGCATGCAATGTATTTATATAGCAAAGGGAATGCCTGTAATTCACACAGAGCAATCACTTGGTCTTAAACGTGCACAAGACAAAAACTTTCATACTGGGGGAGCGAACCAGTCTGAAGAGTACTCGGATCCAGCGCGAGCGTTTTTTTAATTTTGTTCTGACATTTTGAACATGCAGACATAGCGCGAAACAAACGTGCGCATGAAATTGTACCTAATGGGCAGAATATACCTGCGCAGTCAGCGGCACAGCCTACGCACTGCGATTTTTTTAGGTAATTCTTTTTTTTTTCACAGCCCGCTACACGCTGCGTGAAAGAAAACAGGCCCAGTACTCGTCACAATCCCTATCGCAGCATGCAGCGCCGCTGACTCTGCGCAGGTGTAATTTGTCCCTTAAGGGCAGAATATACCTGCGCAGTTTCAGCGGCACAGCTAGACGACGCACTGCATATTATTGATGCTGCGATAGGGATTATGACGAGTACTTGGACTGTTTTCCTTTCACAATAACAATAACAATCACAACACTTTATTGTCCATTAAAATATTACATACAAATGGAACATTTTCTTCGGCACACCCTGCCTGCCTGTAAACGATTGTAACAACAATTGTGTAGGGCAACACACATACAACATAAAACATAGGTTCACGTATGTAATAACACGCAACGTGTAGCGGGCTGGGATAAGCTGCAGTGCGTCGTCTGTCCTGCTGAAGCTACATAGGTGAGCGCCGGTGTCACGAACTGAAACCTCTGCTGAACAATCCTTCTCATTGCGGTCAATGCGCATGCGCCAATCTTGGACTTAAAGGCATGTGTACGCGCTCCCGTGTTTACAAAGTGTAGTTTGCCCATAATCGATGTCAAACGCACCATAAGACCATGTAATGACGATATGTCGCCATGCGCGGACCATATACATGCATTACAGCTTGTTCTAGCCTCTGAAAAAGTGAGGATGTCAACAAAGACGCGGAGTTATTTCCCTTGCGTCAACGCTACCTCTGTTGGCAAATCTATAAATAGGACGATCTAGATCAAAATAAAAATTCAAATATCTCAACATTTAAGGGGTCCTAGACCACAATATCTTGCAGGGAACTTAATTTAGCATGTCTCCAGCTGTGGGTAAAGCAATTAGCGTGTATAGTCATCGAGTACATATGGCTTTAAAAAATGCGACCCCGCTTTGACCGAACGAACCATGGGTTAGGGTTAGGGTTAGGGTAAGGGTAAGGGTTAGGGTTAGGGCTAGGGTTAGGTTGTTCACGCCCTGATTAATCTCCCCATGTTAGCGCATGCGCATGGACCGCAATGAGAAGGATTGTTCAGGCAGAGTTTTCAGTTCGTGACACCGGGCCTTACCATGTCATCTTCAGCGTGATCCTACTTTTTTTTAGAAACTCATAGAAGGGGTCACTATTATATTTTAATGAAATTTCATGCGAAGCATATAACAGACATTTATGAATCAATGTATCATTCTGCGTGCCATTTATCAATACCCTTCGAGTCAGAAGACCCAAAATGACCGACGCACCTTTTGCGACCAGATAAGCGGCGCTCACAAGATAGAACTTGTGCCTATCAGAAAGGCTGTTGGTCGTCCTGTGGCCAGATTAAAGCCAACAGAGAGTTAGCTAATAGTCATAATAGCCACCAGCTTTCAGTTCAAATGTTATCATGAGATGGGGTGTGTGTGTGTGTGTGTGTGTGTGTGTGTGTGTGTGTGTGTGTGTGTGTGTGTGTGTGTGTGTGTTCAACAGTGATGCCAAGAATAACTCGTCAATTCTCAACAACTTGGGTGCTCTTACTTTAAACATAATTTTATTCAGGAAAAATCGGGGTAATTACACAAATTAAAACTTATTTTGGGAAGCGATTCCTAGAATGCTGACAAATAGAATCAAGACTGATATTCTCGTAGAAGGCCAGAACTCTATATTTCTACACATTCGGGAGCAAAATAAAACGGGTACACTTTGCGATCACGTTCCGATTGTACATCGAGCGATATTGCACGATAGAGTTTACATTTTCGGATTAAACTTAGGAGAGCTGGTATTCTTTGCTTGAAATGATGCTAACAGGATTACTGTTTGGTTATTTTCCCGAGCAGTGAGAAAGAAAAAGAGCGAGAGAGAGAGAGAGAGAGACAGATAGATACAGAGACAGATATAGACAGAGACAGATAAAGGCAGAGACTGAGAGACAGGGAATGCGTTCCCTTGACAAACGGTATGGATTTTGAAACAGATTTCGATTTATTTTCGCTGCTAATTTCTTATTTTTCAGAAAGAACAAGAAACCACCAACGACGGAGTCAGTGGACAACACAACGCAGGGGTCATCCCAGACATTTCGCCTGAAGGGGTAATTTAATCCGCTTTTATGGAATAACCAATATTTTGTTTATGCTGGAAATGTACTGTATTTTGAAGATTGGGCAAGAAAGGGTCTTGTTAGCGTATATGATGTATTACATAGAAAAGAGTGTCTCCTATCAGTTCATTTGTGATGTTTTAGGAAAATCCCCTCAGAGAATTTTGGAATATAACATGGTTCGTGCTGTTGTTGTAAATGTTATCAATAAGAGGATGCACGGAAAGGAAGAAATTGATTTGATGGATATCCCCTCTTATCGTGGTAAGAAAGTACACAACGCATAACAGTTCAGAAAATAATTAGTAAGCATGAAACTTGTTGAACCATGTGCAATTGGATTTTGGAGGAGGAAATTTAATTATGAAATTGATAAGAAAGATTGGCTAATGAGTTTTGAATCGGTTAAAGGTACTGAACTTGTCAAATCCAGGTGCACGGAGCCCCTGGGGCTTTTAGTCATACCTCAGGCAGCTATCCGTTAGAAGAACTACGAAGTTTCATTGACTTGCACCCAAATAGTCAAGAACTGCGATTTATTTACGAATTACCACCCTCCCTTTCACTCTCTCTCTTTCCCTCCCTCTCTCTCTCTCTCTCTCTCTCTCTCTCCCCTCTCTCTCTCTCTGTCTCTCTCTTGTCTCTCTATCAGTACAGAAAGATGTCTTTATAATGAATTGTCAGAATGTATTCCAAATGAGTGTGGTCAATTATGTATCTATACATCCGTAGATGCCTTTCATTTGTTTCCTGAATGTTAATACTATGGACTTTTTGAGTGGTAAATATTGAAGGATGAAAGAAAATATATTGTGATTGGACGTACGGACGGATGCATGTTATTCATTAAAAGCCCCACAACGATGTGCGTGGCAAAAAAAAAAAAATAAAAAAAAAAAAATATAAAGGCAGAGACAGAGAGACAGGGAATGCGTTCTCTTGACAAACGGTATATTTATTTATTTATTTATTTATTAAGGAGATTTCTATAGCGCATAACTAAAAGCACTATGCGCTTTACAATATCACTAGGTATAAGCACACGCAAACATACTCTGATTAAATAGAACTTAGGCTAACAAGACAATACTAAAAACACTAAACATTTGAGTTCATACAAAAATAGAGAATTAAATTAAATACTGGACAAACAATTAAAAAAAAAAAGAAGCTTAAGGCCTACACCGACTACAGTGGACTATTTCGAATACAAAAATTTAGTTAACTATAAAAGGCAGTGCATAAAACTCCATAATCCTAAAAAGGTCGATCAAATAAAAAACATAAAAGACTATTTAACTATCATTACTTCGTAAAAATAATAAACATGGTATACAAAGCTGTAATTTTTTAACAACAAATCTAAAAAGATTTTCATGCCATATTGCACCTCACACAAGCAGACATACACACACACACACACACACACACACACACACACACACACACACACACACACACACACACACACACACACACACACACACACACAAACACACACACACACACACACACACACACACACACACACACAATAAATTCAACAAATATTTAAATACATAAAAAAAATTAAATAAGCGTTTAAAACATATTTTACAAACAACAGTAGTACATATTATAGTGTTACTAATGTGAGACTACCCAATAAAAATATTTAACTAGTGAGTTTATTGGAATGCTGGCAGATAAAAACATATCACGAGGCAGGCGTGTGCTTCAGGTATTGTAAGCAGACTTGAAAAGGTGGGTTTTAAGGGACTTTTAGAAAGTGGAAGAGGATTTACAGTGACGGATGGGGTGGGGAAGTTGATTCCAGAGAGTGGGAGCGGAAAAGGAGAAAGAACGGTCGCCAGTGGTTTTGGTTTTGGTGCGTGGGGTGGAAAGTATTCTGCTGTCAGTGGATGAGCGAAGCTGTCTGGATGGAGTGTAAGGATGCAAGAGTTCAGAAAGATAGACAGGAAAGTGAGGATCAGTGAAAGAGTTGAAGCAGATGTTGGCGGTTTTGTGTATGATGCGGGAAGATATAGGAAGCCAGTGGAGTTGTTGCATAAGTGGTTGTATGTGGTCGTGTTTCTTTGCCCTGAAGATGAGTCTAGCTGCTGTGTTTTGGACTTTCTGAAGTTTGTCTGTGAGGTGCTGGGGAATGCCTGTGAGTAGAGCGTTGCAGTAGTCAAATTTGGAGAGAATGAGAGAGCAGACAAGAGTGTTGGTGGCGTCAAAGGAAAGAAGATGTCTAATGCTGCTGATTTTTCTTATCTCAGTGTATGCAGATCTACAGATGTTCGTGATGTGCTTGTCCATGGAGAGGGTGTCTGTGAAGGTCACTCCAAGGTTTCTAGCAGAGGATGAGAGTTTGATGTCAGAGTTGCCTACAGAGATAGAAGAAGGAACAGAAGGAGGGAGAGGCTTGTTTTTAGGGTGGATGAGGAGGTATAGATTTTGAAACAGATTTAGATTTTTTTTCGCTGCTAATTTCTTATTTTTCAGAGAGAAGAAAAAACCAGCAACGACGGAGCCAGTGGACAACACAACGCAGAGGTCAAATCAGACATTTCGCCTAAAGGGATCCGTGAATCTCGTTTTTAATGCATTAAGAG
The DNA here is from genome assembly GCF_037325665.1 of Littorina saxatilis. NCBI lineage: Eukaryota > Metazoa > Mollusca > Gastropoda > Littorinimorpha > Littorinidae > Littorina > Littorina saxatilis. The sequence continues at coordinate 102,908,360 of NC_090245.1, forward strand.
TCTTGAACCTTAGTGGAACTTTGGAGGCTCCACAGACCGTGTACCAGGAGGTTCATATTCTTTCGGAAGGCGCATCCCTCGCGGTGTCATTGAGCGCTTATTTCGACGTAATGCCGACTTGTGATTGTTCCCTGTGCACTTGACATGATCAAGTGAGAGTCATGGCTCTGTGGCAAGTACGTGGCAACTTCTTCGAGCGCAAACTCAGGGAGTCGACCCACATCATATCATCCCTCGGCACTACCTGCCCCGATGGAATTAACATCCGCCGTTAATTCATTCATCTAAACTTTCCCCCCGCTGTTCCACCTTGTGTGTATGTGTGTGTGCGTGCGTGTGTGTGTGTGTGTGTGTGTGTGTGTGTGTGTGTGTGTGTGTGTGTGTGTGTGTGTGTGTGTGTCCGCACGGGTACGTGAGTTTTCTCTTTCGTTCCCATTCATCCCCCCCCCCCCCCCCCCCCCACACACATTTTGTTTGGTCTACAGACCTCAAAACTGCCGCTTTTCAACTCAATTTTCTTGCCTGTGTTATTGTTGGCTTCCCCTCGAGTAGCTTACCTTGCTTCTCTGTCTTTGTCATTTGTTGGTTTGTGCAGTGCAGTTGTTCTGTCAGTTATCTGTTCTATCGTCTTTCTTCTTCTTTTTGTGTGTGTGTATTTTTGTGTTTTTGTGCCTGAAGAAGACCCTTAGGTCGAAACGTCACTGTTATTCGTTCCGTGTTCGTTATTTTAACGTGAGTAGGCTACATTACTTTTTGGTCTCTTTATTATACCACATAAATTATACTTTGAAAATGTGCTAACCGTGGCCTTGGAGTCAATTCAAGGGGCAACACTCTGCACAGTCAATCTGTCGAAGCTCGATGAAGGTTTCGAATCGCAAATAACTAAGAGCACAGTCCTTTTTCCGAGTTTAAATGAGGTCTCTATGAAAGAGCATCACTTTTTAGCTTAACGTTACACTGGAATTTACCAACAGAAATTAAAACAAGAGTTTGCGTGTGACGAAAACACGACACACTTGAGAAAGCCCACACAAAAGTAGATCTGACACAAACCTGACCACACAGTTACGCCTATCCAAATGCGAGCCCGCACAAAAGTAGATCTGACACAAACCTTACCACACAGTTACGCCTATCCAAATGCGCGTTGCAAAATGTGCGTTTTGAATCTTCTTTTTTCTCTGGCGGTACTGACAATATCGTTATCAGTTAAAACAATCCCAGTGCACTAAGGGATTTATAGAGCAAATCTCGAAAATAATTATTGAACTCAGCGCTATGCGCTTCGTTCAATAATGAATTTTCTCGATTTGCTCTATAAATCCCTTAGTGCACTGGGATGTCTCAATAACTTAAATAATAATAATAATAATAATAATAATTGTCAGTAAGTACTGGTGTCACATGACTGATGTGAACCAGTTGATTGGCTAATGGCGATGCGCTTAAATCTGTTAGCGCACTCCAAGAGTGCGCTAACTTTTCCACAGAGCGTATTCTTACGCCCTTTGCCAAAGCGAGACTGTACTCTCATCCTCAGAATTAATTAATGACATGTAGCTTATATTCTCCACAATACCAAATGACCATAAATTCCCTGCTTCTCAATTAAAGCAGAAGTGGGGTTTTTTTTCTGACAGATTGCATGTGCCTGTGCCACAGTGGGACTCATCTAAAAGTAGAAGCCGCTGTGTTTCATCTCATTTTCGCTGACTTGCATAGATTCTTCTCATAATATGCCGTGTTAGTGGCATGTAACTTATCATCCACATTACCAAATGATGAGTTAGTATACAATTCCCAGCGGCTAACAGAAAACACAAGTGTTATTCTGATAACGTACACAGCATTTGGAAGACTGATTCGATCGACTCTAGCAGACTACACTGAAATACGACTGCATCAGTTCAGTAAATGAATGGTTTCCGAATTATTATTTCAAGGCAAGAACAATCGTAATCGAAAACGTGTAGGGTTCAGAACGTTCTTACCATATAATTCTGCCTTATTCGTGCAGACTCAGTGACAGTGCAGACTGCAGTGGTTCGATTGTTCTAGCCTAGCAGTAGCAGACGACATAAACCCCGCTCAGCAAATTAACATGTTGGGCAAATGTGAACGAAAAAACGATGGGGATATAATACGTGTAGGGTTCAGAGCATTCTTACCGTTCATATTTAGTATCAGACTCCCCGATGAGTGAAGATACAACACGAGATATATGCCACATTTATTTTGAAAATGTGCGAACTGTCGAGTCCTTCGTGGGGTAAGTCAATTCAAGGGGAGTCACTCCGCACAGTCAATCCATCGACGCTCGACTGAAGGTTTCGAATCGCGAATAATGAAGAGCACAGTCCTTTCTCCGAGTTCAAATGAGGTCTCTCTGAAAGATCATCACTGTTCAGCTATAACGCTACACTGGAATTTACCAACAGAAATTAAAATGCGTGTGACGAAAGCACGACACACTTGAGACACCGGCCCACACAAAAGTAGATCTTACTGTACACGACCTGACCACACAGTTATGCCTATTCAAATGCGCGTAGCAAAGTGTGCGTTTGGAATCTTCTTTTTTCTATGGCGGTACTGACAATATCGTTATTGAAACAATCCCAGTGCACTAAGGGATTTATAGAGCAAATCTCGAAAATAATTATTGAACTCAGCGCTATGCGCTTCGTTCAATAATGAATTTTCTCGATTTGCTCTATAAATCCCTTAGTGCACTGGGATGTCTCAATAACTTAAATTGTCAGTAAGTACTGGTGTCACATGACTGATGTGAACCAGTTGATTGGCTAATGGCGATGCGCTAAAACTGTTAGCGCACTCTTGGAGTGCGCTAACTTTTCCACAGAGCGTATTCTTCCGCCCTTTGCCTAAGCGAGAGTGTACTCTCATCCTCAGAATTAATTAATGACATGTAGCTTATATTCTCCACAATACCAATGATTATGACCATAAATTTCCTGCTTCTCAATTAAAGCAGAAGTGGGGTTTTTTCTGACAGATTGCATGTGCCTGTGCCACAGTTGCCACTGATCTAAAAATAGAACCCGCTGTGTCTAATTTTTCAGTTTCGACTTGCGAAGATTCCTCTCATAATTATGCCGTGTTAGTGGCATGTAGCCCACCTCTATGAACTCCTTCCCTCTGGCCGTAGACTTCGCACGCACAAAGCTAGGACACTCAGGCTGCAAAACAGCTTCATCCCCAAATCCATCACCCTTAGCAACATGTAAACACATCCACATACCCGACTCAGCCCCTCTTCTGCCAGTGCAATTAGTAGTAATGTACATGTATGTTGGTTTAAACATAAGTTTATTTTAACAAAGGTTACAATCATGACATGTATACAAAATTCACAGAAACAGCAACAAGCAAGAAGCTTATAGTGGTGTTCCTGCATGACAGTACAACATAAGGCGGTAACGGCTGAAAAATTTGTCTCAATAAACCAAATCTATTAATAACGTAATGAACGTTGCATAATGATGATAAAGAAAGACAGTAAAGGAAGAAAGGAGGGAAAGAAGATGAATAAAAGAAGAGGGATGGGTAGGAGATGTGCAGAAGTTAAAGTTGTTGTCCGGCTTGTAGAGCATTTATTCTGATTTACCCAAAGCGGCCTGAACGTTTAATGAACGAGTGTACGGTGGAAAAAAATGTCCTGTTCAAATCTGAGGAATACTGTCTGTCTCCGTTTAAAAGGTGGGGGAGGTGAATTATGTGATGTATGTATTGGTTTTATGTACAACCGTATATTTCCTGCGATATATTGTATGTTATGATATTTTGCAATGATGTTTAGCCATAGTTCGTTATACGCGTAGGTGTGCGAGAATATGTAAGCGCAGTGCTTTAAAGATGTCTATGTTATATAGTGCTATATGTTTTATGTAAAATCAATGTCTTGTTTGTATTATTGTTATGTACCACCCCTGAATTTCTCTATGAGATAATAAAGTATTCTTATTCTTATTCTTATTCTTATTATCCACATTACCAAATGATGAGTTAGTAGGCTATACAATTCCCAGCAGCTAACAGAAAACACAAGTGTTATTCCGATAACGTAGCAGCTAGATCAGCACGTAGCAGACTACACTGAAATACGACTGCATCTGTTCAGTTAATGAATGTTTTCCGAATTATTATTTCAAGGCAAGAACAATCGGAATCGAAAACGTGTAGGGTTTAGAACGTTCTTACCATATAATCGAGAAAATAATTATTGATAAGAGAACAAGGATTGTCTCAGAAGAAACGACTAAATGTTTCAGACCGGTAACTTCATTTCAACATTGCACTATATAATGGACGTTCTATGTGACAGGAGAGTTTGCTGATTTTGTGTTAAACATTGGAGAGATCGTCTGCTAGAATCAGAGATAGGTCGCTTCAGATTGCAGCTTCTGGAAATTTGCAAGGTTTGTTGCCTGTTAAAGAACTGGATTTTACACGTAATGTATGTCATGTACAGTAAGCAACAACAAAAACACACACAAAGCAAATGGCATCGTCTGTCGACTAGTCACAGAAACAAACCTGGCGAGCGTATGCGTGTACTTTATACACGTCAGCCATTGTTGTTACAGTTTTGAGTCAACATTGTATTCTTCCGCAACAGGGTCCAATCGTCTGGGTTTCATGTTCTAAAAATAAATTCTAGTATTGATTATTTTTTAGCCCTCTTTATTCTTACTTCGAATAATCCACGTGTGATTTTGGTGTAATCAAAGTAGTTCGTTCTAATTTCTCACTTGTCTAAAAAATAATCAACTAGATTTAATCCACCCCTCGGTTGCATTACAGGAGTTGTATCAATCATTTTTCTCTATTCTTTCTGCTTTAACCTTTGTAACAAAGTTTGTTTGTGTTTTGATTGTCATTATAGTTACGTGTATCCCTTTTAAGGCCTTTAACGTCAACACTAGCAAAATAAAGTTTATTCAAACAGTCGTTCGGCGTGTGTTTGTGTGTGTGTGTGTGTGTGTGTGTGTGTGTGTGTGTGTACGTGTGTGTGTGTGTACGTGCGTGCGTGCGTGCGTGTTTATGTGTTTGTGTGTGTGTGTGTGTGTGTTAGTGTGTGTGTTTGTTTGCGTGTGTGTGTGTGTCTGTGTGTGTGTGTGTGTGTGTGTGTTAAGCGGCCTGA
>NC_090245.1:102913726-102956893 GCF_037325665.1 Littorina saxatilis
AATCAGCGCGAATTATGACTTTCATAACAAATACACAACATGAGTAAATGTGATTCGTTGTATTGCCGGTTCTCATGCCTTTTCGCGTACAAAAGTGATGTTGATGCTGTAACTGCTATCTTGACTATTTGACAAGAGACTTGCAGCCGATCTTCCTGTCGCAGTCGCGTGATTTTGCAAATTGAAACCAAAGTTTGCACCGATTTTGGAACGAAAGTCAAGGTAAATTATTTTTCTGGTTCCTTTCCTGACGTATAAGTACTCGTACTTGTATTTTAAAACTGCTATTATTTTTCCGAGACACTCTTTTGTTTGTACAAACCTTTCAATTTCCTTCGCTCTTCTTGTACTGCCTATCCCATGTCACATTACTCATGCTTATTTACCTTTGTTGTGCTCGCATTTTTGTTATGATGTGTGTGCTGTAAAGTTACCCTTTGTAAGTATTTTTAGCTGATCATTTTTCGAATAAACGATCAATGTAGCAAACAGAGAATTTTAAACGAACATTTTTTTGTTTTTTTTTGTTTTTGTTTTTTGCTTTACGCCCAGCCGACCACGAAGGGCCATATCAGGGCGGTGCTGCTTTGACATATAACGTGCGCCACACACAAGACAGAAGTCGCAGCACAGGCTTCATGTCTCACCCAGTCACATTATTCTGACACCGGACCAACCAGTCCTAGCACTAACCCCATAATGCCAGACGCCAGGCGGAGCAGCCACAAGATTGCCAATTTTAAAGTCTTAGGTATGACCCGGCCGGGGTTCGAACCCACGACCTCCCGATCACGGGGCGGACGCCTTACCGCAAGGCCAACTGTGCCGGTTTAAACGAACATAGAAACAGAGGTGCAAACAAGGTAGAATACAAGCAAACAAGCAAATGAACAAACAAGCAACAACCAAAAAACAACGAACGAACGAACGAACGAATCGAACGAACGAACGAACGAACGAACGAACGGACGGTCGAACGAACGAACGGACGGTCGAACGAACGAACGAACGAACGAACGAACGAACGGGCGGTCGAACTGACGAACGAACGAACGAACGAACGAACGAACGAACGAACGAACGAACGAACGAACGAACGAACGAACGGACGGTCGAACTGACGAACGAACGAACGAACGAACGAACGAACGAACGAACGAACGAACGAACGAACGAACGAACGAACGAACGAACGGACGGTCGAACGAACGAACGGACGGTCGAACGAACGAACGAACGAACGAACGAACGAACGAACGAACGAACAGTCGAACGAACGAACGAACGAACGAACGAACGAACGAACGAACGAACGAACGAACGAACACTTTGGTTTTGCTTGTCTATAAATGTTAATTAGACAAGGACCAAACAAACAAACAAGCAAGCAAAACAACAACAAAAACAACAACAGCACCACCATCAACAACATCAACAACACCAAAACTTACAACAAAACACAACAACAGCAGCAACAGCAAAGTCATCGACCAATCAATAATCAAGCTAGGGGCGGGGATATAGCTCAGTTGGTAGCGCGCTGGATTTGTATTCAGTTGGCCGCTGCCAGCGCGAGGTCGATCCCAGGTTCGGCGGAAATTTATTTCACAGAGTCAACTTTGTGTGCAGACTCTCTTCGGTGTCCGAACCACCCCCCGTGTATACTACATTGGGTGTGCACGTTTAAGATCCCACGATTGACAAAAGGGTCTTTCCTGGCAAAATTGCTTAGGCACAGTTAATAATTGTCTACCATACCCGTGTGACTTGGAATAAGGCCGTGAAAGGTAAATATGCGCCGACATGGCTGCAATCTACTGGCCGTATACAATTTCATCTCACACGGCATCACTGCAGAGCGCCTAGAACTGTACCCACGGAATATGCGCGATATAAGCCTCATTGATTGATAGATACCATACATGACTAAGCCATGTCGACTTGTCTCGGCAACCCACGAGAAAAATCCAAAGACGGGTACACGGGTACTGAGAGATACTAGGAGAGGCGTATGCGTCGAACATTCCCCCACTGCTTTGAAATAAACTTTATATTACATAGACTGAAAACACACAATGACGTCGATTGAACTGTGTGGGTGTTTTTGTTCGTTACAGTCTTGTCATTCGTACAGCACACTTGCCCCCGCTGACACTTTCAACCCATTCAAAAAGTGTTCTTCGGAACCACTCTACTTAGCGACAGCAACACATATTTTGACTGAACGCAGAATAACTACCGTAAGGTACACTCCCAGGGTGGAAAGATCTGAAAACCCGCCAAAGACTTGACTTACTTGACTTATTCCTGTAGACTCCTTGTGGAGCATAGGGCCGCAACAACTCCTCGCCAACGCACCCGGTTCTGGGCAGCTCCTTTGAAAACCCGCCAAAGACCATCTACAAAAGCATTTGATCAATTGATTTTTGTTGGCAAGCTTCAATGCTACACATTGTATTGTATGGGGAGATTGAATGGTGTAGATATTATATGCCGTTATTACAGAGCGACGGGCAGCGGTACGAACAGTAACACTGATCAAACAAACAGAGCGGAGAAAGAATGATATGCAAGATTCACTAACGTGTTCTCATAATCACGATTTAAGGAAGTCTTGCATTCTGTTTTGTGTGCCCAGTTTTAAGAACATAAGCTGCTAGCCCCCCCCCCCCCCCCCCCCCCCCGTTGTTAGTTGCGTTTCGTTAAGCATCTATATCTGCGACACATTACATAATTTGTTATTGTTGAGTAGTCTCGGTAGCTGAAAAAAATTAAGTATTTAGATAGAAAATGGATGGTTCTTTCACTGACAGGCAAAACTTTAATTGCCCGGGTCTTGCTGGCCTCACTTCTGTGTGTGTGGAACTTGGCTTTTGTGAATTTAATTTTGATAGGGACTGTGCGCACTCTCCGTTTCACTGTAAATTCACTATCCCTTGGAAAATCCATTTGTTTTTTGTTTGCAGTAGGGGGATAATCCTGTATGTAGTGGGGTGAACCCGTCGGTTCGAAGTCCCGCAGTGGGGCACTGCGGTTATGAAATTAAAGGCCCCTCCTGTTTTTGGAACCGCAGGAGCTTTCTAGTTTGCTGTTAGGTAGATTTTTGGTTCCTCTTTCCTGTCATGCTCTCTTTTTTTTCATGAATTCTTTTCTTTTTTCTGCCTTCTTGCTCATTCACCTGTATTTTTTCCAAAAATCTCTTCTCTTGCCGCTTGTCTCGCGATTCATGTATAGTTTAATCTGTTAGTGTTCTGATGTAAGTCCAGCAGTAGATAGGTTAAGCCTATTTTAACATACTGGAAACTGGTAATCTTCCAGTAGGTATTAATTTAGTTTTACTAAAGCCTGCTGGGACACAAGTAATGGGTTAGTGCATTTGTAAACAGGAATCGCTTGACAAGTGGCCCCCTTCATCCCCCCCTTCCTCGTCCTGATATGGCTCTGCGTAGTCGGCTGGACGTTAAGCAACAAATAAACAAACAAACAAACGTCGGTTCGAAGCAAGACCATTATTAAGGACCTTCGTATTAATATGACAGGAGTGGTGTGTTGAAAAGTAAGCCGTGAGTGTTGAGCAGACATATATATACATATTATATGATATAAGATAGCTTGTTATTCTCTTTATTGCATTGTTTGTTTCAAGATGAAGGCTATTGACGAGATGAAGAAGTTCTTTGGAACCACTCCAGCTATAGGGGTGATGCTACTTCTTGGTATCCTCGACTATCTCTGGGGTGAACACATCTTTGAATGTCCCTGCAGTAACAACACTAGCGATCGACTGACATACAGCCTTTCTTTTCTTCTGATTCCGCCTGTTGCCATCATTTCCCTTGGTACGTTTATGTGGATGATGTGGATGACGTATGTATATTTGCACAGTCGCTAAAAGCGCTATCAAACATCTGGTCAACCAATGCCGGAATATTATGTTGCACACTGTCAAGGTCGCACATTCATTGTTCTATTCTCGTTGTGCCATTTATGTAATTCCGGGAATATGATTGTCTCTTTCTTCGAAAACATCTCACAGTTCACTTCACTCCTTATGTTTTTGGTCATTCACAGATACGCTATCTTGCACAGACAGAAACATCTTCTAGACGAGAACATAACCTCATTTATCCTACTTACGTGAGAGAGGCAACCCATGAGATACAAATATCGCTAAATTCACACGTTAGTATATCATGTAAATGAGGTCGTGTCAAACGTGTCTGGCAGGGACCTGTTTTTCCACTGCTCATGATGCCAGAGTCACCGAGACAAACGTCATTCTGGGAACACTTTTGCGCTTGCTGTTTCCCCTCGAAGAATTTTTCGAACTTGCACGTCACGCTATACTCTCTAGAATTACGTTTCTTTGCTTTGAGGCTTTGGAAGAGATCGAGGTTCCGTTAGAAGGACCTCTTCAATTTGGTTGCGTCCACTTCCGGATGTTTTTAGCACAAGGCACTCAAATACAGAATACGTATAGGATAAACAGAATACTACATGGCTTGCTGTGTCGTACCAGATTTACACTCGTTGCTTTTTCAAATTTTGAAAAGCTCGCTTTCGCTCGCAGTTCAGTATTTAAAAAAGCAGCTCGCGTAAATCTGGTACGACACAGCAAGCCATGTAGTATTTTCTATATATATTTAAGAGATTCATTACTTAATGCTACATCGTGAAGCTGACGTCATGTCAAAATAATAACCAACTATAACATTCAACGTCAAATAACTTCGTCCGTAGCGAAACTGTATGTGTGAGCTGAAGGAATATGAACATGTTCTTTATTTCAGCGTGTTTTCAATCACGCATTCAAAATTAATAATCTGTTATATTTGGATCCCGCGAAATAATCGAATAATTGTCATTATTTTAAACTGGAAAAACTTGAATTAAAAAAACAAGAGAAATAGGCTACCATGGTCCAAAGCAAGTAAAGGAATCTATGTTGTAAGTCTAAAATAAAACTTATAATATTTTTATATACAATCTCAAAAAATGACGTCAGCACAAGGTGTGTGTGTGTGTGTGTGTGTGTGTGTGTGTGTGTGTGTGTGTGCGTGTGCGTGCGTGCGTGCGTGCGTGCGTGCGTGTGTGTGTATGTGTGTGTGTGTGTGTGTGTTTGTGTTTGTGCGCGAGTGCGAGGGGATTTGTCTTTTCAGATACACAATGGATTCTGTGCTTCGGGTCCCTTTGCAAGTGTTGCTCCGAGGGGTGCTGTAAAGCCTTAGGCGGATTTCTGAAAAGAGCTGTTTGCGTTTTAACGATATGGATACTTTTCAGCTGGCTGGAACCAAAGTGAGCTTAATACGTTATCTTGAAACGAAGAATGTATTTACTCTCTTGGTGATGCAGATCTTTGACGGAAAGGCATCGCCGCGATTTGTGTCGTGCATTTTCATGCTAATACAAATGGAAAATTCTGGATAATTGCCGGGTAACAGTGATGCTCAAAAAGGCATCCAGGAACATGAAGTTGGACATTCACTGTCACGAACGGTACGATTAAGTCTGTCTGTTTGTCAGTCTGTTTGTCTGTCTCTCTGCGGTCGCCATACCCTAATGATGGCAAGGTTGGCCTAGTGGTAAGGCGTCCGCCCCGTGATCGGGGGGTCGTAGGTTCGAACCCCGGCCGGGTCATACCTAAGACTTTAAAATTGGCAATCTAGTGGCTGCTCCGCCTGACGTCTGGCATTATGGGGTTAGTGCTAGGACTGGTTGGTCCGGTGTCAGAATAATGTGACTGGGTGAGACATGAAGCCTGTGCTGCGACTTCTGTCTTGTGTGTGGCGCACGTTATATGTCAAAGCAGCACCGCCCTGATATGGCCCTTCGTGGTCGGCTGGGCGTTAAGCAAACAAACAAACAAAGTGATGGCAAGAGTTAAGAACAAGATACTGTGCATACACACTACCAAGGAACTATAAACTTGCACCTGGGTTTTTAGTTTATTGGCTTCATTGCTTCCTTTCTCAAACTATGAAATCCCCATTATTGACTACAGCCTGTATAGTGCATGACTAATGCAGCGCATACTGCTCATGTGTAGCAAGCACATAATGTAAATGACATTAGAGTTTCTCTAATGCTCTTATTGGCAGAACAACTGAATGACAAACTTGTAACCAGAAATTCCTGGAAAATTCTTGATGCCGAGGGAGGTTACTCTAGCTTTGTTATCCATCCATTGACAGGAGGTAAGAATTGCTATGCATGAATATCTTATCAGTCGTGTAAGTGCTGAATTTACAGCTGCTACCTAATTATCTTGGATTTTTTCAATGAAGGGAGTCAAATGCCAAATGAGTCAAACGTTTTGAATTTAATCTACCTTTGAAATGTAAAATTACGTTAATGGTGACACTTTGACGTTATTTCATAATTTGTTCTGTCTATTTTATCCGGCAACACACTGATTCACCCTTATGTCAAATAATTAGGAGCTTCTTTTTATTCTATTCAAGGCCAACACAGCATCTGCTGCTCATTTGTAGCAGGCATATAATGTCAGTGATATTAATGTTTCTCATTTGCCCTTATTAGCAGAATAAAAGAATATGAAACTGGAAACAACGGGAATGATATAGAAGCCAAGTGAGGTAACTCTTGCCTTGCAATCCAAGGGAGGGAGGCTACTCTTGGTTTGCAAGCATACCTTATCATTCTTACAGGGGTTGAGTGGTAAAGTTAAGGTTTCACGACTGCTGCTCAAGTACATGGATCTAGAACTTTCTAACTTTCTTATGCCACATTAACAACATTTGAACGAGTTTTTCTTGTGTTCAATGGTCAATTTATGTTAATGTTAACGCTCCAACGCACTCAATTCATACTCAGCTAACATCCGGGCGGATCCGGATCCATGTTTGCTCGTTCATTAAAAACTCAAATCATACAAGAAAAGCAGCTAGGCAGTTGCATTTTGGTATGTGTCCAAGTGGGGGGAATGGTCTTCTCTCATGTAAAAGCCTGGGCAGAGCTGAGACGGTTTCTCGAATAGTTAACTTCGGGATGGACAGTGCCTTTAAGTGAAAGGTAGCTCTTGCGAAGGTGGTGGTTTATATGATCATTTTTATGGGAAGAAAGATATATCCATAGGCTTCCTAACTTAATTAACCAGTCTAAAAATCTGCTCCCTCACCCTGTTTTGAACTTATCCTCTGAAAAACTTACTTCAAAACTCTCCAGGGTTGACAACTGCCTCAATCGAACTGTGTCGTGCAACTGTACAGCCGAGGAATTGGAGACTGGCTGCGTCACATCGAACAAGGAAAACGCAGCGAAAAGCAGAGTCAACGTTGCTTTTGCCCTGTTGATTTCCACCGCTGTCGCTGTTCCCATCTTTTGTGAGATTTGCTTGGCATTGCGTAGTTTACTGTTTAGTTTCTGTTTTTACTGATAAAACTGACTGATTGACTGACTGGTTGATTGATTAATTGATTGACTGATTGATTGATTGATTGAGTGAGTGAGTGAGTGAGTGAGTAAGTAAGTGAGTGAGTAAGTAAGTGAGTGAGTGAGTGAGTGAGTGAGTGAGGGAGTGAGTGAGTGAGTGAGTGAGTGAGTGAGTGAGAGGTTGAGTGAGCGGGCCATGCAGTTCACGCTTCTGACAGATCAACTTTAAAGTTATTTTCTTGAACGACCTCGACCAAATTTAGAGTCATTTTAATCGACCTAAGATCACGGTTTTTACGACAAAAAAACATTGTTGCAAACCTCATCTTCAGCATTTGATGAATGGCGCTTAACCTTCCTCTGCTTCCTAATTATCAGTCTAGTGTTGAAATGTCTATCAATGTTCGAGGTCATATGTATTCTGCACACGTGCTGTTGCAGTTGGTAAGACTTGTTCTGAGACATCAAGAGAGGTTAGGACGTCTGAAACATTCAACAAGCAAATATTAGTCAAAAGCTTTGACACGTTTAAAGCAAGTTATACATGTGCCACGAACTTGAGATTGACTTACTTGCCAAACGCTTCTAGTTCTGTATTTGTGGGGGGAACATAGGGCCGAAGCTACGCGTCTCTAACGCACTCGGTTCACACCTGAGATCTTGGCCCTAAAGTCTTGTTATACAATGTATAATCATAATTGTCAGTAAGTACTGGTGTCACATGACTGATGTGAAACACTTGATTGGCTAATGGCAGTGCGCTTAAAATGCTAACAAACCCAGAGAGCGTATTCATACGCCTGTGCTCCTTCTTTCCATTTGAGAAGATTCTTCTCATTCTTCGTGTTAGTGACATGTAGCTTATCGTCTCCACATTACCAAACAATAATGCTTGACCCTAAAATTCCCCGCGGCTAAAAGCAGGAGTGGGTTTTTTTTCTGACAGATTTCGAGCTAGACCATGCTGCATTTGGAAGTCGACTGATTCGATTGACTGTCCTCCGTACATGCACACAGCAGACGACAGCGTCAGTTGAGTACTAAAATGAACGGTTTTCGCATATTTCAAGACAACAACGATGTACATAGAAAACGCGAAGGTTTCACAAAATTCTTACCATGTAATCATAGCATCAACCTCCCCGATGAATGCAGATACATTACAAAATATAACATGCCAACTTTATTTTTTGCGAATGAGCGAACCATCGTGTCACTTTGACATCAGGGGACGTCACTCCGCAGGGCCGGACCAAATGAGTTGTCAGGGGGGGGGGGGGGGTTCCTCCTTTTTTGGGGGGGCAAATCAGCAAAGTGGCGAAGCCACAAGCGCGCGCCTGCAAAGCAGGCGCGCGAACTAGGGGGGTCCGGGGGCATGCTCCCCCGGAAAATATTTGAAAAACGGTTAAAATCTGTGCAATCTGGTGCATTCTGGGCCTTGTTTTGAGGGATAAGAGCAGCATTGTTTTGGTGCTAAAACTAGTAAAAGTCAAAGCAAGGTACATACTTTTTCCAGGGGTGGGGTTCCGGAACCCCTGGAACCCCCCCTGGGTCCGGCCCTGCTCCGTTGCGTGTTTTTTTCTCTCCATTTTTTGGGAGTATAGAAACTTCTGGTACATGTTTTGCTACCAATACTCAACTGAATATAAAACTGAAACTTGTTTCCGGTTACATTTAGCATAACTGTAACTCCTACAATTAGTTGCTAATCAATAAAACAGTGCAAAGGGTCATCACACCATTAAATGCATGGTCGGCGATTAAACCGTCAATACGCCCGAAATGTGCAACTGTGGCGAGAAGTCGCAAATCATGGCAAAACCGGTGTAACACGAGAAAATTACTCCCACGAGATTATTACTCCGGAGTAAAAATTTCGTACGGAACAGACTATTCGATTCAGTTCCAGATTGTAAGTGTAAATCAAAGAATTGGTTATATTGTCCCTCACTGAGCAAATAGCATTACACAACCTCTTTACTATGCATATCTGTTACATATATTTCTTTCGGCATTTCAGTGATCGTGTGTGCACTCATCGTCAAATTGAAGAAGTTTGCGAAGTGCCTTCAGTGTTGTGGATTGATTGACCCAGAGGTGAGAATAGCGTTCTCAGTAATCAGTGATTAAAAGTTAACATTTTATTCACATATTAATGTGACCCTCCACCACGGTATGAGTCGTATGTCACACTTGCATGATGTTCATATTTTTACATTTTGCTAAAGAGTTTTTTATGCTCTATCCAGTGGTGACAACCGTTTTAGAAAAGAGCGAAAACTGTTTGAGTTATAAGCCTGTGACTAAGGTGACCCTCACACTGTTACCAGACACTCCCCGGACTTATATTAAGCCTAGCGCAGACACGCGCGAGATGACATGCGACTCATTTCGTGGTGGAGGGTTACATTTGTATGCATGAGCTTGTCTTGCTGGTTAGTGTCATAACTCCAAACCCAAAAACAAACGGTTTAATTTAGGGCAATTTTAGGCTTTATTTGTGCGGGAAAGATCGCTTTTAATGTTCCTTCGACTTGGGAATCGTGCACGACTCACGTCAACGCTGTCCTGCGTTTGAATTGTACCGTTTTCGGGCTATTTTCATTAAGAATGTTGTGGATTATATGGATTATATGAAAATCATTTGTAATGCTTCGATCAGAAGTTTCTCGAGCCCTCTGGTTGCCGACAAGGGAATATTACATGGTAGATCCATCTGTATTAATTATGTTCTGACATTTTGAACATGCAGGCGTAGCGCGAAACAAACGTGCGCATGAAATTGTACCTAATGGGCAGAATATACCTGGGCAGAGTCAGCGGCACAGCCTACGCACTGCGATTTTTTGAGGTAATTCTTTTTTTTCACAGCCCGCTACACGCTGCGTGAAAGAAAACAGGCCCAGTACTCGTCATAATCCCTATCGCAGCATGCAGCGCCGCTGACTCTGCGCAGGTGTAATTTGTACCTTAAGGGCAGAATATACCTGCGCAGTTTCAGCGGCACAGCTAGACGACGCACTGCATATTATTGATGCTGCGATAGGGGTCGATGAATATTAAGCCATTGTTACTCTTGTCAGGCGCTTCTGCTGTACTCTAGTGGTAAATAATGATACAGGTATCCAAACCATCTTAAACTTACGTTAAAGAGGACAGAATCGATCATCAGCCAGGCCATTAGACCAACCTCAAAACCTGTCAGATTAGCATCGGAAAAAAACAAGTACCATCCTTAAGATTTTGATAAGGCCTAAAAAAAAAATAGGTGTGGTTACGGTAACCCGACCTACCCTATTTTTAGGGGCCGATCCTATAACTTTTTATTACATTTGTCAAAAAAGAAAAAAAAAAAAAACCCGAGTGCAAAAAACGCAATGAAAGCGAAAGCGCCCGTGTCGCACACTTATTTCCCTGTCAAGTAGGTTTAATTTGTACACATTAGAAAAAAAAGTAAAAAAAAAAAAAAAAGTGATTGCCTACCTACCTACCCTATTTTTTTTGGCTATGTTACCGTAACCACACCTATTTTTTTTTTTGGCCTAAGTACAGGTATCAGGCTTGGGTCACTGACACAATGCTTTTGTGATCTGAGACGTTGGTCTTGCCCCTGTTTCAGTGTTTGGTCGACCATCAGATGGTTTTCATTTGATACATATATGTACATATAAAATATATATATAGCTCATCTAACAGAGCAATGCTTTTGTGGTCAAGGTGTTTTGACCTGTATGTGCATGTATTTCAACCCAGGTCCAACTGACCTATTGTACTCTGGGTCTGGGAAGAACACTGTGAAGTCCGTATAAATTTGTTACTTTGTATCACTCTTATGTTGATTTGCAGGTGTGTCAACAGCTAGAAGAGCAGCAGAAGGCAGAGCGTCAGCGGGAGGAGATTGCTGCGCGGGACGCTCGGCTGGCGGAGGAGCTTGGACAAGTCATTAATGAGGTGGGCTTATATGGCTGTGTGTGTGTGTGTGTGTGTGTGTGTGTGTGTGTGTGTGTGTGTGTGTGTGTGTGTGTAAGTGTGTTCAACAGTGATGCCAAAAATAACTCGTCAATTCTCAACAACTTGGGTGCTCTTACTTTAAACATAATTTTATTCAGGAAAAATCGGGGTAATTACCGTAAAGTACCTTGTAAGCGCCCAGTATCGAGTAAGCGCCCACCCCCCACTTTTTGTCCAAAACCGTGCACAGGGTATTGTACCCTGTAAGCGCCCACCCCCCACTTTGCATCATTGAAATCAGGGGAAATAAAAATTCCGCACTTGATCTGCTAGTTTTGTGAAGGATTTCCCTTTCTTGCAAACCCTATCACGTGTGTCTGCACGCCTTGGATCTAAACGCCTGCAAGTCAATGATTACAAGATGCCGCGGATCAAATCGTACACCGTTGCATTTAAGCTGTCAGCTCTTGACTATTTGGATAATAACGCCAATGGAAACACACACACTCTCTCTCTCTCTCACACACACACACACACACACACACACACACAAACACACACAAACACACACACACTACTCCCCCTCCTCTCGCTCTTTCTCTCTCTCTCTATTTCTGCCGAAAACAGTCTTTGGCCAAGTAAAATAGACTGCTGCCCATATCCAGAAGACGTACCCCTTGTTCAAGGGAAACAGAGACACAGTGATGCCGACAGCGGCATCTCTGCAGACAAGAAAAGGATGCGACGACATTTGTTTCCCCAAGCTCTTCTAATGACAATATGAACAAGAAAAACAATGGAAGATGAAAAAAGAAAGAAGATATGCTTACGAAGTGATCAAAGATCACATTTCTTACTGAAAACTGCTCGTGCATAGGGTGTAGTACCTAGTAAGCGCCCACCCCCTACTTTGGGTCGGAATTGGTGCACAGGGGGGGTGGGCGCTTACAAGGTACTTTACGGTACACAAATTAAAACTTATTTTGGGAAGCGATTCCTAGAATGCTGACAAATAGAATCAAGACTGATATTCTCGTAGAAGGCCAGAACTCTATATTTCTACACATTCGGGAGCAAAATAAAACGGGTACACTTTGCGATCACGTTCCGATTGTACATCGAGCGATATTGCACGATAGAGTTTACATTTTCGAATTAAACTTAGGAGAGCTGGTATTCTTTGCTTGAAATGATGCTAACAGGATTACTGTTTGGTTATTTTCCCGAGCAGTGAGAAAGAGAAAGAGCGAGAGAGGAAGAGAGACAGAGACAGATATAGACAGAGACCGATAAAGGCAGAGACAGAGAGACAGGGAATGCGTTCTCTTGACAAACGGTATAGATTTTGAAACAGATTTCGATTTTTTTTCGCTGCTAAATTCTTATTTTTTCAGAAAGAACAAGAAACCACCAACGACGGAGTCAGTGGACAACACAACGCAGGGGTCATCCCAGACATTTCGCCTGAAGGGGTAATTTAATCCGCTTTTATGGAATAACCAATATTTTGTTTATGCTGGAAATGTACTGTATTTTGAAGATTGGGCAAGAAAGGGTCTTGTTAGCGTATATGATGTATTACATAGAAAAGAGTGTCTCCTATCAGTTCATTTGTGATGTTTTAGGAAAATCCCCTCAGAGAATTTTGGAATATAACATGGTTCGTGCTGTTGTTGTAAATGTTATTAATAAAAGGGTGCACGGAAAGGAAGAAATTGATTTGATGGATATCCCCTCTTATCGTGGTAAGAAAGTACACAACGCACAACAGTTCAGAAAATAATTAGTAAGCATGAAACTTGTTGAACCATGTGCAATTGGATTTTGGAGGAGGAAATTTAATTATGAAATTGATAAGAAAGATTGGCTGATGAGTTTTGAATCGGTTAAAGGTACTGAACTTGTCAAATCCAGGTGCACGGAGCCCCTGGGGCTTTTAGTCATACCTCAGGCAGCTATCCGTTAGAAGAACTACGAAGTTTCATTGACTTGCACCCAAATAGTCAAGAACTGCGATTTATTTACGAATTATCCCCCTCCCTTTCACTCTCTCTCTTTCCCTCCCTCTCTCTCTCTCTCTCTCTCTTTCTCTCCCCCCTCTCTATCTCTGTCTCTCTATCAGTACAGAAAGATACCTTCATAATGAATTGTCAGAATGTATTCCAAATGAGTGTGGTCAATTATGTATCTATACATCCGTAGATGCCTTTCATTTGTTTCCTGAATGTTAATACTATGGACTTTTTGAGTGGTAAATATTGAAGGATGAAAGAAAATATATTGTAATTGGACGTATGGACGGATGCATGTTATTCATTAAAAGCCCCACAATGATGTGCGTGGCAAAAAAAAAAAAAAAAAAAAAAAAAAAAAAAAATTAAAGGCAGAGACAGAGAGACAGGGAATGCGTTCTCTTGACAAACGGTATAGATTTTGAAACAGATTTAGATTTTTTTTCGCTGCTAATTTCTTATTTTTCAGAGAGAAGAAACCAACGACTGTGTCAGTGGACAACACAACGCAGGGGCCATCCCAGACAATCCACCTGAAGGGATCCGTGAATCTCGTCTTTGATGCATTAAGAGTCTTGAACCTTAGTGGAACTTTGGAGGCTCCACAGACCGTGTACCAGGAGGTTCATATTCTTTCGGAAGGCGCATCCCTCGCGGTGTCATGATCTTAAGAGCGCTTATTTCGACGTAATGCCGACTTGTGATTGTTCCCTGTGCACTTCATAAACGTATCATGTGAACGCTAATCAAATATTATATTGTTTTTAAGAGCACGTTGATAAACTTTACTTGTTGTGCTCCATTTACTTCATTGATTGTATGCGGCATTGTAGTTTGTAATTATCTGAATAAAACTTTTTAAACCAAACGTATTACGTCATATCGGTTAAATTTGTTAAAGAGGTTCCGACGGTGCACATAATAAGGAATGTGTAGTACACTTGGCCAAAACATTATTGTGACAAATTTCGCACCCAATTAAAGCACTAATTACCGTGTCATTTACTTTAAACTTTCTATGCCCGTTGAGGCCGTTCACTTGAATTTCTGGATCATCTTTCGGATTAAATATTTATTTAGCAGGGATCAAGTGACCGCTGCTCAAATAAGGGTACCCTCAAAATCGACCGAAAAACCCCCGGAAGGGACCAATACAAAATCGACGAAAAATCACAATAGGCACTGATTTACAACTTTTACACACGAGAAGAAAGTCGAATTATTTTTTTACCCAGAACATGCTGTTTTGTTTAGCTAGCTTGCGTGTTTCGTGTGCAATGCTATATTTTCTTTTTGATCGCATTTTTGACAGCTTTCTTTCTTTCTTTCTTTATTTGGTGTTTAACGTCGTTTTCAACCATGAAGGTTATATCGCGACGGGGAAAGGGGGGGATGGGATAGAGCCACTTGTCAATTGTTTCTTGTTCACAAAAGCACTAATCAAAAATTTGCTCCAGGGGCTTGCAACGTAGTACAATATATTACCTTACTGGGAGAATTTTTGACAGCGATGGGAGATCATTTGTTCACCAAACAATAGCAGAATGAAGGGAGATTTTACCAAACAATGGCAGAATGAAGGGAGATTATGATTTGCAAATTTAGTAGAAACTGGTCTGTCCTTAGTAGTTCATAATATGCTCTATCCAGGCTCCTCTTCGTTGAAGAACTGCTGCAACACGAACGTTTTGGCAGGTAATATAAAATAGGATCACCTTACTCCCCTGGGCCCGTATGCATGAACTGGAAGTCAGAAACACTGGAAGTAGAGGCCTCTTTTGAAAGTGGGAACTCCCGAAGTTAACTTTCTAAACAAGTCTCATCGCGAGTTCAAAAGGGCGAACGTTGAGCGCGCTGTAGTACTAACAGCGTTATTGCTGTTGTTTTTTGAATGGTTAAACGAAAGGATCGATCCAAACCTGTGATGATTGTCTTGGAATCGAATGACTGCCTAGCTATGACAATGACTCTGTTGACCTGAATGTTAGGGAGAAAAATAAATGATTATGTTGAACTTTTTTTCTCCTTTTTTTTAATTTTTATTTCAGTTGCATGCAGGCAGCTTCAACCCTTTCTTTTTTGCCTCTTTTTGTGTGTGTTTTGTTTGTTGTTGTTTGTTGTTGTTATCGGGGAGCATCCGTCTTTATTCATCTTTTTTTCTGTTCTTTTTTCCTGCTTTTTATCTTAAAGTCAAGATTGGATTTTTTTGTGAAAGCATAGGACAGTTTCTTTACGCAATTAAAAAAAATGAACACAGAGACAAAAACCGGTTGTTGCAGCGAATGCAATTGAGGCCTATAAAGAAAAAGATCAATAAAAAAAATAGAAAAAACTTTTGCGTTTTTCTCGGTTAGTAATTGATCGAACTGTCGATCGCGCTGTAGCTTTTACTATAGTTGTTGCTTCTGCCTGGTTGAACGAAAGGGTCGGTTCAAATCTGTGATGATTGTCTTGAAATTGAATGACTGTCTATAATAATGATTTTGTTGACAAGAATGTTGGGGAGAATAAAACATTTTTTGTTTATGTGGTAGCGGAGTCGGTTATGTTAAGCCTCTTCTTTTTTTAATGATTGTGTATCGGTAAAACTGTTTTGGACAAAATAGGTTGGTTAGAGCGAACGTTTGGGTTACTGGTAAATTAAAAACGGGCAGAAATCAATCAGTGTTTGGAGAATCAAGATATAAGGTGTAGTGAAAAGAAGATAAGTTCAGTTACTTTCATATTAATGTGTGTCAGAATTTTTACAAAAGATAAATTGTTGTACTTTGGTATTTGTACATTTTGTTTGTCCTCGTTAATTGTCAACAGGATTTATGTTTATATAAAGTTGAAAGTCAAGATTGGATTTGTTTAGCCTACGCGCATGTGTTTGACATAGACATAGACATAGAACACTGTATTATCTTAATTACGAGAAACTCGGGTGTGGTGAATCATAATAAACAACATAAAACGTAAGAACATCAATAAAATATCGAGGCACAAATACTCAGCTCATAATAGTGTGTGGTAAGGGGGAATGGGGGTGCACACACACACACACACACACACACACACACACACACACACACACACCGTCGCATACATAACGTCGAAAACACACTCACACACACACACACACACCGTCGAACACACACTCACCGTCGAACACACACATAACAACGAACACACACACACACACACACACTCACACACACACACACCCACACACACACACACACACACACACACACACAAACACACACACACGCGCGCACACGCAAACAAACGTATGAAGGAACAGACGCACAATTATACCCACACGCACGCACACACAGGCAGGCAGGCACTCGCACAAATACATACAAACACCCACACACACACACACATACACACACACACACACACACACACACACACACACACACACACACACACACACAGACAGAGATAAAGCAATGACAAAAAATAGCAGAAACTTACACTTCAACACTCGAACACACACACACACACACACACACACACACACACACACACACACATAAAGCAATGACAAAAACAACAGCAGAAACTTACACTCAAACACACACACAAACACACACGCACACAAACGCACACACACACACACACACACACACACAACACACTCACACATGCACACAACGACGCCCATTTTTCATTGAAACACAGTAACCCCCTCGTATAAGCGGGAATGAAAGAGTGGTGGCCAATGACCCAGAACAAAGAAAAGTCAAAGCTTGCAACTCAGGTTTGTATTCAGGGAAATTTGCACGAAATGCATGCACAAGATACGACTTTTCCTTCTATTTTCTCTCTTTGGGACATTCATTTGCGTCAGCTCGGTTTGATATGAAAAACTGAAGAAAAGCCCTGCCCTTTTGCACTGAGAAACTGTGGAAGTAGCGTGTTTACTACTGGGTCTGGCTGAAGTACATTTACCCTCATTTACTTCCTCGTTAGCTTCCAAAGTAAAATCCCTTTTCGTCCCGTGCATGCGAAAGTGAGGATGTACTTCCGATGTCGCTCAAAACTTTAGAAATAGTCGCAAACTACCCTGAGTTACTTCCTCGCTTTGCTTCGAAGTAAACCCTTTTTCCGGCCCATGCATACGAAAGTGAGGCAAGTACTTCCAATGTCACTCAAAACTTCGGGAGTTGTCGCGAACTTCCCCCATAAGCATACGGGCCCTGATCTCAACCCATCCGTCTACTTTCTGTGGGGGTACCTTAAGGACAGAATATACGGCAACAATCCCAGACCCTGGCAGCTCTGAAGGACAACATCAGAAGGGAAATCAGGCGCATACCAGCTGACATGGTTGGACGAGTCATGGGCAATTTAAACGTTCGTAGGGCAGCAGTTCTTTAACGAAGAGGAGCCTGGATAGAGCATACTATCAACTACTAAGGACAGACCAGTTTCTACCAAATTTGCAAGACATAATTTCCCACCTGTTGTGTTATGCGTAGCATACATTCTAAGATTCGACATAAAACACGGAGTCTTCGTTCCATGTGCTCGTATCTTTATGCAGGAGGCAAGAGAGGAAGTGGGGAGATCAGAGTAGTCTCCCTGTACATCGAAATGCCTAGTACTCACACTGTTGCGCAATAGTGTAACACCACCATTTTGCTATTGTTGGTTAACACATTTTCTGAATCTCTCTTCGCGGTCGAAAAAGAGATAAAAAAGAAAATAGGGCGCGTTCTTTTTACCACCCTGTATATTTATATTAACAATCAGGTTGTGCAGGTATATTTACAATTATTTCTGTGCAGACCAAGTTAACGTTTGGGAATAGATCTTTTGAATTAAATAAACACTTATCTAATGGCTACAGTTTATCATTAACCAATCAAAATACCTCCCGCACGCCACAGTTTAAATTGGTACCAAGCTGTGTCCAGAGAATGACCCATGTAACTATTCAGATGCTGAAAAAAAGCTTTTTCTCTTTCAAAGAATGGGTGATTAAATTCTGTACCTGGTCTGTTCTGTTTACGAGAGAGAGAGAGAGAGAGAGAGAGAGAGAGAGAGAGAGAGAGAGAGAGAGAGAGAGAGAGAGAGTGAGAGAGAGAGAGAGAGAGAGAGGTTCTGTTTACGAGAGAGAGAGAGAGAGAGAGAGAGAGAGAGAGAGAGAGAGAGAGAGAGAGAGGTGTGCGTGTATGTATGTTTTGGGAATGACAATATATACACGCACACACACACACACACACACACACACACACACACACACACACACACACACACACCAAAAAACTCAACGAAGGCATCACGAAATTACGGAAATAATTTTGAAAACAAACGCTAACATATCTAGTTCAGAATGGTACAAGCAAGCAAGCAATTACAGAATATACAGGATAAAAAAAATATGTTAAAACCGCGAACAGAAGCAGCCATATCAAAGTGTAACGTCGTAATTCTAACCCAATACATAAAATGTTAAAAATACTGACAATGCAAGTCTCAACGAGGATTCTTTACTTTTTGTCCTTGACACGGAGTATCAGTTTTCTTTCGTGTTATTTTACAGTCGAGTTGAGATGGCTGTAGGAGAAATTGTACGAAACTGGGTAAACAACTTCACGATGATTTGGCGTAGAGACGGGCGCTGTGGCGGGGTGGTAAGACGTCGGCCTCCTAACCGGAAGGTCGTGAGTTCGAATCCCGGTCGCGGCCGCCTGGTGGGTTAAGTGTGGAGATTTATCCGGTCTCCCGGCCCGGGTCAACTTATGTGCAGACCTGCTAGTGGCTTATCCCCCTTCGTGTGCACAAGCAAGCACAAGACCAAGTGCGCACGGAAAAGATCCTGTAATCCATGTCAGAGTCCGGTGGGTTATAGAAACACAAAAATACCCAGCATGCTTCCTCTGAAGGCGGCGTATGGCTGCCTAAATGGCGGGGTAAAAACGGTCATACACGTAAAAATCCACTCGTGCAAAAACACGAGTGTACGGGGAGAGTTTAACCCCACGAACGCAGAAGAAGAAGTTTTGTTCGTTCGGATCAAGTATTTTTCCCAATGCAATTTCAGGAGCAGTTGATCATTAAGCAAAATTGGATACTCACTTGAATTATGTGTGGTCAGTTCCCATCACGTTGAAAACATCACGAAAATTACCCACAAAAATTACCCATGAAAATCACACAAATAATACAAACATTGTTGCCGTACCTCAAACATTTACGTTGCACGTACATACAATCATTAGACAGTGTATCCCTTCGTGTATAGAAAACACCTTAAATATCTCCAAATACACGATAGATATACTCGTACTTCAAAGCCAAATCACAAGGACATGAATGAAATAAACATGGATGCAGAAATATTGCATTTATATGTTGGACAATTTCAGACTTTTCCCTTAGCCAGAGGAAAGCAATGATAGCCAAGTTTCCACCAGTTGACAGACATTTTTGTGAAATAAATAGCGGTAAGTAAAAAACATAAATGTTGGGGCCGGAAGTATATGCGTTCGTAAAGTAATTGAGTTTTATGTGTTGTGATCTAAATAAAGCACTATTTAACTGAGTAATGATTTATTTAGCTAAATAATGCATTATTTAACTAAACAACGCATAATTTAGTTAGATAGTGAATTTTGTAATGTAAGAAATGCGATTTTATAAATTGTATGAATCTTTTATTTACGACAAAAAAACATTATTTACCACACAACGATTTTATTTAAATATTGTGTTAAATAGTTGATTAGTTAGTTAGATAATGAATTGCTTAACATAAAAACTTTTTTCTTTAATGTTTTTTTGTTTTTTTGTTAGTAAATAATGAAACTACAGCACTGTCCGCTAAATAATGCATAATTTATCATAAAGTCGCCCCAAAAATTATTGCACCTATTTTCGTAACCCGACTAAAGCATTCATATTCAAACTTTCTATTCCAGTAAGAGCCCGCCACTTGGCTATCTGGCACATTTTTCGAATCACAGATTTCTTCTACTGCCGCCAAAATCAGGGTACCCTCAAAATCGTGCCGACAAAAAACGTTAGGTACCAATTAAAAATCGACGACAATTCAGGATTAGGAAAACTGGGCAATTTTTGCATGCGAAGACAAAATCAAATCCATTGTCTATGCTCTTGGTGTTTCCTCTGGAAAAACAATTGAGAACATACACGTCACGCTACACTTTGTAAAGTGACATCAGTTTGCTTTGACGTCAAAGATTTCACCAGGCTTTGGAAGATATCGAGGTTCCATAAGACGAATCTTTAATTTGGGTGTCGGGACGTTCACTGGACAAGTACTGTATGCAGGATAAACAGAATACTGCATGGCTTGTTGTGTAATATCAGATTTACACGAGTTGCTTTTTCAAATATTGAAAAGCTCGCTTTCGCTCGCATTTCAATATTAAAAAAACCAAAAACCATCTCATGTAAATCTGATATGACACAATAAGCCATTTAGTATTCTCTATATATGTAACTGTCCATTTATAAATTAAAGGCTTGGCAGATTTATTTCACATTTAGATATTTTGTTTGAAGCCTACCTTTGATGACCTTTTGCAGCAACGCTACAAACTGGCTTTGTTGTTTATTTCTTGCGTGTTCAACTTGTGCAATACGACCCTGGGTTAAACACCTAGGCAGGGTATCGTGTAAAAGGCACGACAAGACAGAAAACTGGTCTTTTTTGTGTGGCGCTGAACAGGAAGTGAAACAACTGTGGCTTTGCGTAGTTGTTGTCTGCAAACAAGTACAGAACAGTCGGTATGTTGCGTCTTTTTTTTATATATTTGTTTTATATAATCGTAGTAAATAATATCTGACGTTCGTTTTAAAACCATTCACTGATCATCAATTTTATTATACTGGTTTCATGCGCAGACGTTTTGTTGTCCATAACTTTATTACGCTGATGTAAACTACTCACATAAATATCGAGGGACTAATAACAAGCTGGTTAGCAACTTAGCAGCCAAAACTTTCACACACTAAGGTCCTACTTTCACAAAGATCATATCAACTAAAGCCGATCGACATTTAGTTTATGGAGGATCTACAAGACTACATTAATACGGGATCAGCTCGTTACTCCCCCGGCTCGTTACTCCCCCTTAGGGTTAGGGTTAGGGTTAGGGTTAGGGTTAGTAACAAGCCGGGGGAGTAACGAGCCGGGGGAGTAACGAGCCGGGGGAGTAACGAGATGCTCCCCATTAATACAACCCCAAATGAATCTGCTATGCCAGGGATGTTGCTGCGATTTGTTCTCTTCGGCAGATTTGCCAAAACATACCAC
The DNA here is from genome assembly GCF_037325665.1 of Littorina saxatilis. Lineage (NCBI taxonomy): Eukaryota > Metazoa > Mollusca > Gastropoda > Littorinimorpha > Littorinidae > Littorina > Littorina saxatilis. The sequence continues at coordinate 102,935,360 of NC_090245.1, forward strand.
ACCAATTTGAGATTGTTTTGAATAATCCTGCGGGGCAACACATTTCCCCCACCGAAATAACAGTAAAGTTTTCGTTGATTTGAAATCTATTTCGTTGTTTATCTAAAAAGTCAACGCAACATGATATACCTGCTGTGTTGTGTAATTACGTAACAGTTCCGTCAGCAAATTTCTTCTCGAATGAGACTGATACGCCTAAATTTTGGTTTTATTGGACTACGTTTCTACTAAGTGAAAATAAGCTTCCGGTCCTAACAAAGTTACTATCTTTAACTGTTTCAGGTTTTGCAAAAATAAAACAGATTCATATTCATCAACCATGGCTTTCAATGACGTTTTGAACAATCCGCTAAGTCTTAGAAATAATGTTTTTTTGTGTCTTCGAATATTGAATTTTTTCCCCAGCGTTGTTCTTAGCCTAAACATCTTAATCAAGCAAATAACAAGAAGGCATGCAGCCTGTTTTTCCCTGCAAGAACTTATCGGAAGACTATGATTTGCTTCATGAGTTACCGCTACACGATGCTGAGCACATTACACATTGGAGAAGGGTTACGCCTCATTGCGTACCCAGAAAGTTGTTACGCTTGATTTTGTACCCAGGAAGCGAAAGCGGTGTGTATAGGCATGCTGGCTAAAATGTAAATTCAGAAAATAATCAAAAGCGTACTAACAACTAAAGTGTTTTCTGTTTGAAGTTTAGATCTGTTTTTTGAAGCACAATAACGCAAGATAACTTGATTTTAGTGAAAATGTGACTACGCTTGAGAGAAAATAGCCACACGCCACGTCGATGTTCTAAATGGGGCGTAACAACGTTCTGAGTACGTATATGGGCGTAACGCGTCTCCACCGTGCATCATGACCTCCCATCTCAACTAAATGTCATAATCATTTGACGGCATTCGTTAAATTTGAATAGTCCAAGTATTTGGGTTCCTTTTCTTCCCTGTACCGTAAACTACCTTGTATACGCCCCCCCCCCCCCCCCCCCATGAACCAATTTTGCCCAAAAGTTGGGGGTGGGCGTTTACTAGGAGTAGGTACTATACTCTTTGTAGGAGCGGTTCCTCTGCTAGAATAACGATATTTTGGTCCTTCGTATGAAAGTGTTCAAAGGATGCGTTATTGCACAAAACATTCCTCTCTCTCACACACTCTCTCACACATACACACACACCCACCCACACACACACATCAGTACACATTCCCACACACACACCAAACACACACATACACACACACCCACACACACACATACACACACACATACACACACACACAATACGAAGGAAATCTTGTTGCTTTATTGTCTGTTAACAAGTTTATAACTTCAAAAGATAATGCAAACTGGAAAAGAGTAATCCAGGTCTGTGGTGAACAAACCGATATCAGCATTTTCAGCGAATAAACAAATATCAAAATCAAGTGTAAAATGATAAGTCACTTTTGTCACACTGAAATCTCTGCTGCGCGCGAAACATTTTCAAGGAAAGGAGACAATTAAAAAACAAAAACAACAACAGCAGACATAATAGTTTTTTCCTTTACTCTTATGATCAAAAATGTGGGGTGGGCGTTTACAAGGTACTGTACCCTGTGCGCAGAATTTGACCAAAAGTAGGGGGTGGGCGTTTACTCGATACTGGGCGTATACAAGGTAATTTACGGTAATTTGGTAGGCATGCACTGTTTTGGTGGATAGTTCTGTACGGTAGATATTTTAAGACTTCCTCACGTACCTGACCGGAAACCGGCGAAAGGTGATCACATGTTGCTTGTGTACATACTTCTTTTACAAACCTTACACGAATTTAGACATAGGTATCTAGTCTACATGAGCACGCATTTCGTTGATCACGTTCGTCTCAGCTAGTCTGCACGTACACAGAACACATTACCAACGAGAAAGTCCGGTGTAACACGAAATTTTTACTCCACGAAAAATTTACTCCGGAGTAAATATTTCGTACGAAATTCTTACTCCGAGTACACTTTTCGTACGAGAAAAGAACTCCCCAAGGCACGAAAAAATTACTCCCTCCACGAAATTTTTACTCCCCATTTTTTTTACTTCCAGTAAAAATCTCGTACGCAAAAATGGGATGCGGGCGAAGGGATAATGCCAATAAGTGATCTCGCGCAAACGAATGTCGCGCTACCCTCCTTCCACCCCTTCCACCACCAAGACTAACAAGGGGACAAGGGAGTACAAATGTCGTACACCTGGCATGGGAAGTTAAATTGCTCGTGTTGGGGTGAAGTAATTTATTCGTTATTTATTCGTCAGGGGAGTACCATTTTTGTACGAAATTTTTACTCGGAACTCACCTGTCTTGGGGAGTAATTTTCTCGTGCAATGGGGGAGTGCTTTTTTCGTAAAGGGAGTAACTTTTTCGTACGAAATGTTTACTCCGGAGTAAAAATCTCGTGGGAGTCATTTTCTCGTGTTACACCGGAGAACAATCACTCGATCAGTACGTGGATCACAATGAAGACGTGTTGACCATTAATCTTTAAAAAAACACAACAACACGCTTCTGATTCTTTTCTGTACTTCCAATGAAGCTAATAAGGGAAATGCGAGTGAAATGGCAGCGGTACTAGTGGTTCTTTGAATAACCCCAAAACGTCGCTTTGATATTGGAGTAGTCCAAAAGTTAAAAGGCCGGTGTTAAAAGCAGACATTTTATACTTGCCGTTCTTATGTGAAAGGAAACCAAAAAAATCGATGCTAAGATCAAGTGGTTTATTTATCAATCGCTTTAAAAACATCGGGAAATTAAATAATCATAACTGTCAAATGAAACTATAAAGAGCCTGATTCATTATAACCTGTGACGTTTGCATTGATTGAAACATTTAGTAATGTACCTAAGCCTAAGCTTATTGGATTGATCCCCTTGGTTGACATGGTGCAGACTGTGGTATCAAACAAAAGAGCATTGTCCTACAAATGTAGCGGTCATATGAAGTTGACATTTGCTTGATTAGAGAGACGTGATTACGATCCTGAAGGTCTTACTTTGGTAAGGTCACTATCGCCTTAATGCAAACTTTTCCTGTTGACTCCAAACCTCAGATGCAATATGGAAATATGATATCTGTGAGACGCGTCGCGAAATCTTTGCTTTCTGTCATTCCAACGCGTTTCAAATTGCTTTGCAGGCGCTCTCGTTGCACTTCGGTGATTTGGGTCAGAGACGCAGTACAACGGGTGAAGGACAATTTACTTTTTAATGGCGTTTTTGTTGTGACTCGATCAGGCTCACTCACAACCTACTGATCTCGTAACCCGCCAGGGTCGTAGGGGCACTGCACTGACGAGCGCTGCACCACTGCCGGTTGTGAGCAATCTTCTCGGTTGTCCCAAAGCTTTTCCCAGTCCACTCTGCAATATTGTCTGTTCACCTTTTCTTCTGTCTTCCCGGCCCCTCTTCCCGCGCACAGTACCCTGGAGGATGGTCATTGGACAGCCAACGTGTACTTGTAACATGGCCATACCATCTCAGCTTCCTCTTCTTGACAGTGGTCAACAGGTCTTCATAGTGATCCGCGTGCTAAGTGATGGTACTGCGGTCTTCCTCGTTGGTAATGTGTTCTGTGTTGGAGATGCCACGGATTTTTCTGAAGCATCTCATTTTCACAGCTTCGATCTTCTTTTGTAGTTTTGCTGTGAGGGTCCATGACTCAGGGCGTTCAGGAAAATGGAAAGAACCAGAGCCCGGAGTAGCTTTAGTTTGGATTTGAGTCTGATGTTCGTTTCTCTCCAGACTGGCTTTAATTTTGTCATTGCTGCTGCCGTGTGTGCAGTTCTTGCCAGGATTTTCGTATTCGAACCCTCTTCACTGATGATGGCCCCTGAATATGTGAACCGCTCCACAGTTGATAGTTCTGGTCTGTTGACTGTGATATTCACTTTAATTGGCTCTGTGTTTTGTTTTTCATCAGCTTTGTTTTGTTCTGCGCTTATCTCCATCCCATATCTGGTGGGTGTTGCGTCCAGGGTGTTCACCAGGTTGGCAAGTTCTTCTTCACTTCCAGCCAACCCGTCGATGTCGTTGGTGAACCGGAGGGCTGTGATGACCTGACCTCCAATGCTGAATGTGCCAGATTGGTACTTGAGCGTCCGTCATGATGCGTTCAAGAAAGATGTTGAACAGTGTAGGTGACAGGTGACGTAGAGGTTACATGCCGAGTCTCAGTGATTATTAAAAATAATGGTCGAAGTTAGCGGATCATGAAAAATGCGAGCTTCAGCGAGCTTTTTCATGACCGCGAACTGAGACCATTATTTTTAATAATCACTGAGACGAGGTATGTAACCTCTTTATTCCTCCTTTCTTCAGTTATTCAAAGAAAAGAGGGTTTTTTGTGCGAAAGTTTGATCGAATCCAAATCACTCAACCAGTCTACCTGCGCAGGCGATTGAATAATGCGCGGTTGTATAGTTCAGGGAAAATCAATCAATTCTGTTAACACTTCTTGTCAATTTCCCTGTTTTGGACTAAAATCAAGTACACAGTTATGTTGTTATTCTGCTGTGGCAGTAAAGGCAGATAGTGTGTGTTCTGTTCATGTCTTGGTATCGCTTAGGCCAACAACAAAAAGTTGTATGTTTCTGGTCAACCGACCCTACCTAGTTTTTTCCCGCCGACCCTAGACTTTTTTTTATTGCATTTGTAAAACAAAAAAGAAAAACAAGCGTCAAAACGAAAGTAACAGACGGCAGACGACACAAGGGGAATAACCCCGCATCTTTTTTGTCTCATTTGTTTTGTAATGTGTTGTCTTTCTCTTTGTATAGTAAGTCCAGTCTCTTTGCGTCACTGTATAGTTATTTTCTACCCTGACCAAAAAATAAAAAAATAAAAAAAAATAAAAAAATCCCTACCTACCTACCCAAAAAAGGCAATGGCTATTTTGCCGGTACCGGCAACGTAGCCTGTAGGCTATGTTGCCGGTACCAGCAAAATAACGATATGTTACGGTAGAGGCTATTTTGCCGGTTGGACGCTGCTGAAGCTAGTAAAGTGAAACGTCTAGTCGGATTCTCCATCTCACAAAGGCAATACACAAGTAATCTTCAATATTTGTATTTCTGATGTGCAAACTTCAAATGCAATTACAACCTTGTCTTATACACGAATAAAAGCCATATTTCTCTCTCTATCTCTCTCTCTCTCTCTCTCTCTCTCTCTCTCTCTCTCTCTCTCTCTCTCTCTCTCTCTCTTAAAACACCAAATACACTAATTTAACTGGCAAATATCCGATGATCTCTATGCAAGGAATTAAATACTGGTTATTGTCTCTCTATGATCATTGTCGCTGACTCTCTGTCTCTATGTGTGGGCATGAATCACATGAAATAGATTGAATATACGGACGTTGAATATACAACAAGTCATCGTCACATCTCTCTCTCTATGATCATTGTCGCTGACTCTCTGTCTCTATGTGTGTGTCATGAATCACATGAAATAGATTGAATATACGGACGTTGAATATACAACAAGTCATCGTCACATCTTTCTCTCTATGATCATTGTCGCTCAGGGCCGGACTACCGGGGGGGTTATGGGGGTTGCGCAACCCCCCCCCCCCCCTAGCCTAAACATGTACCTTACTTATTTTTTTTATTTTTATTATTGCTTATTTTATGCCGTTTCATGCAAGGAGCGACCATTTTCCTATCTCAGAATATGACCTACCCATCAGCTTCAGGGGGCTTCGCCCCCTGACCCCCACAACGAGGGGGGGGGGGGGGTTCTATGGTTTCCGGACCCCCCCCCCAGCCAAAAAATAAAAATATTGAATGAGGTATGCATTTCTTTATTTTACATTGAGTTTCAATTTTTGGGGTATTAATCAGTGACAAAATCTGCTGCCTGAAACTGGTAATGATCATCCTCAGAATGCACCAGATTGCACCATTTTTTTCAAAATTTTCCGGGGGGGCATGCCCCCGGACCCCCCTAGCAAGCTAGGCGCTTCGCGCCGTCGGCTCGGCGCTTCGCGCCTTCACACCCATATCTTCACAATATACTTTTGAAAAAAACCACCCATAAAATTAACTGATCCGCCCCTGCCGCCAGGGGGGACATCACCCTGGGCCACCACTGGCAACCCCCCCCTCCTCTTCGCCTAGTCCGGCCCTGTCGCTGACTCTATGTCTCTATGTGTGTGTCATGAATCACATGAAATAGATTGAATATACGGACGTTGAATATACAAGTCATCGTCACATCTCTCTCTCTCTATGATCATTGCCGCTGACTCTCTGTCTCTATGTGTGTGTGTGTGTGTGTGTGTGTGTGTGTGTGTGTGTGTGTGTGTGTGTGTGTGTGTGTGTGTGTGTGTCATTCATAGCAGTTCCTGCAGAACCAGAACTTGGTTTTTGGTCTTGAGCGTTTTCCAGCGCATTGCAGATGGAGGGATCTGAGACATGAATCACATGAAATAGATTGAGTATTCAACAAGTCATCGTCACATAGTGCACACACAGTACGGAGAGAAGACCGTACAGCCGAGTAGACGTGTTGGACGGCTGTCCAACCGTCCGTGTCGAAATGTCGCCGAACTTTCATGATGGATATGTTCACGTCCAGTACTGCTGTGGGTATGCTAAACGGATTCCTCTGAAGTTTCTAAACCGCTACATGTTTTCCAGATCCCCACATTTTTACAACAAAATCTAACACGCTCAATTTCTCTTGGAAATCAAAGTTGTTTTCTGCAGCTAAAGAAGCCAATTGTTGTCCGAGGTGGAGTTGATACTAAAACTCACTATAAAAGTTCAAATTTGTCAATCAGTGAACACTTCTCTCCCCCAAAGAAATTCCCATCAGAAACTGTCATTTATTGGTGAGTATTTAATCACAGGCGGTAACTTTCACTTTACTAGCTTCAGAGAGAGAGAGAGAGAGAGAGAGAGAGAGAGAGGAAGGAGAGACAGGGGCTGGAGAGAGAGAGAGAGAGAGAGAGAGAGAGAGGAGAGAGAGAGAGAGAGAGAGAGAGAGAGAGAGAGAGAGAGAGAGAGAGAGAGAGAGAGAGAGAGAGAGAGAGAGAGAGAGAGAGAGAGAGAGAGAGAGAGAGAGAGAGAGAGAGAGAGAGAGAGAGAGAGAGAGAGAGAGAGAGAGAGAGAGAGAGAGAGAGAGAGAGAGAGAGAGAGAGAGAGAGAGAGAGAGAGAGAGAGAGAGAGAGAGAGAGAGAGAGAGAGAGAGAGAGAGAGAGAGAGAGAGAGGAGAGAGAGAGAGAGAGAGAGAGAGAGAGAGAGAGAGAGAGAGAGAGAGAGAGAGAGAGAGAGAGAGAGAGAGAGAGAGAGAGAGAGAGAGAGAGAGAGAGAGAGAGAGAGAGAGGAGAGAGAGAGAGAGAGAGAGAGAGAGAGAGAGAGAGAGAGAGAGAGAGAGAGAGACTCTACCGGCAAAATAGCCTCTACCGTAACATATCGTTATTTTGCCGGTACCGGCAACGTAGCCTGTAACGTTTCATGTTCCATTTCGGTTTTTTTTTTAGCCATGTTACCAGAAACATACAACTTATTTTTTTTGGCCTTAGGAAATGTTCTTTCTTCGAATGGGACAAGCAGACGAACTTTTGCACCCGTGTTCCAACGTTAAACACTGCATGAAGTTCAGTTTTCTGGGGCAAAATAGTGTATGAAACCGCTGTATGTTCTCCAAATTGATGCGATGTGTGCATTTGGTTGCGTGTGATCTGTTTATAAAATGAAATATTGTCGAAAACTAACCGTCAGGTTGCAGTCTTTTGTTCAAGCAACTCAGTTCAGAAAATTTGGAAGGGGAACTACTCTTGTCGTACGAGAGTTACTTGCCTTGGGAGTTTGCTTGCACTCATAAGAGATCTGAAGCGAGTTTCTCTGCACTGATCGTTAGATTTGGATTTAGATAACAACCAAACTCAAGGGCGGATCTGGGGGGGGGGGGGTTACACGGGTTACGTAACCCCCCCACCCCCACCCCCAAAAAAAGTTCAAACATTCATCAACAAAAAACATACATCAACAGGTTTCAGAGGTAATTTATTGGCTCAGGATGCACCAGATAGCTCTATTTTGCTTCTTTGGATAAAAAAAATTTCCGGGGGGGCATGCCCCCGGACCCCCCTAGAGGCTTAGGCGCCTTCGGCGCCGTCAACTTGTATCTTCAGTCATTTTGTAACCCCCCCCTCCAAAGTGAATTGATCCGCCCTTGAAGCTCATGGATTCTATATGGAGATTAATGTGTTCAAGTCTGCAGTTGCCAGTTTAAATGCAGTATGTTTGTATTGTTTGGTCTAGAGATGTATATTTCGTACATTGGAGCGTTCGGAACTTTTCAATCGCTAAAGTGGTTCCCTCAAAGTCTAGCTCATCAACCTGTGAGCTATCGAGGATTCAGGCCCGTTGTTGGGTAAGTGATTTTGGTTGTTGGGTAAGTTATCGAAAAATAAGTAGCCCTACACGTTTACAGAGAGAAAGAAGCAGAGGGGGGAATCATTGTCAGACTCCAAGAGATGTGTGGATCCAGTCTCCCACTGTGCCTTGAACACGTACCGCGCTGCTGGCTTTTTCATTCAACTGTTTGATGGTTTGAATCAGCTTCTGGCCCATGTGGTACTTCTTCATTGTGTCCCACAGTGCATCGTGCCACACCCTGTCGAACGCCTTTTTGTAGTCAATAAAGACGTGGTAGATGTTTTGTTGGTGTTGGAAGTATTTTTCACACAGACCTCGCAGGTTGAATATCGACTGTTCTGTGGTACTTCCTCCGCCGCGGAAACCTGCCTGTTCTTTAGCTATGATTTCTTCTGCTTGCGGTTTCAACCTGTTCAGAATCACTTTCAGGATTACTTTGTTAGCATGGCTGATGAGGCTGATAGTTCTATAATCATGGAATTGCTGTAAGTTGCCTTTCTTGGGAAGAGTGTCATTGAGAGACATAATCCAAGTTGTTGACAACTCTCCAGTCTGTCAGATCGAGTTGGAGATTGTGGTAAGGATGTCAGTCACTGCCCCTCCTCCATGTTTTATCTGCACAGCTAGGTTGTTGTCTATTACTGAAGCTTTCCTGCCCTTCAGTGATCTAATTGCTGCTTCTACTTCTTTTCGCAGGATTGACAATTTGTCCTCATTTGATGATTCCTGGCTTATTAGTACGTTGGGGTCACTGTCGGTCTGTTGGTCATAGAGTTCTGAACTGTACTCTGTCCATCGTTCAATAATGTCCTTGTCATCTGTTAGGCAGTTTCCGTTTTAGCTTTAGATGATACTGACTCTTGATTGCTTCTGTCTTGTAAGGTCCTTCATAATTTGATAAGCCCTTGTTGTGACTCAGGCGCACGACATTAAAGATAGATTACTGCCCCTCTCTCTCTCTCTCTCTCTCTCTGTATATATATATATATATATATATATATATATATATATATATATATAACACAATCATTTGTGTGTGTGTGTGTGTGTGTGTGTGTGTGTGTGTGTGTGTGTGTGTGTGTGTGTGTGTGTGTGTGTGTGTGTGTGTGTGTGTGTGATATAGGTTACGTTACTGAAGCAGTCACTGGCTGCAGATACAACAAACACTTTGAAAAAACATAATGCCATAAATGTAAGATGAATGAAATCTTATACATTATTTATTTTTGTTTTTGTTGTTTTCCAATTAATCAGTACCATACCCCATGTCTTTAATTCAACTTAGAGATGTTCGTTTACTATTGAACACATTTTGCACTCTTTTGTAGAAAAGAATCATTGTACATATGCTTTTGGTAATTTCAAAGCTGTTTTTCCCTTAAATTAATCAGTTTAACTGATAATCCGAAGTAAAGAACATAAAAAACATAATCATTAATTACTTTTAAAGCTAATGCTTGTATGCTTTATATGTGTTGCTCACAGACAAGCATGGCAAGCAGCAGCACGGAATGTTTGGTGGCTTCCCGTGACGGGGATAACTTTGACAACTTACAGACTTCAAGTCAACCCGAAGAAATGCAAAGCATAACTGGCGATATTTTCCTCAACGGATGCAGGTATCACACACACACACACACACACACACAGACACACACAGACACACACACACACAGACACACACACACACACACACAGACACACAGACACACACACACACACACAGACACACACACACATAAATACACGCGCGCGCACGTACGCACACATGTACTTACACTCACAAACACACACGCAAGCACTCACGTACACACACAGAGGTACGCTCACATACACACTCACTAGCACTAGCACATGCACGCGCGGATACTATCAAATTTGACACATGTCAGCATATCAGTTACAACGGTTTTATTACCAGCTAATTTATAAAACAAATCGAAATGATGTTGCGACTTATAATATTATTATGAATTTGGATCCGTCACTCACAGCATTCTGGACAGCCAATCACTCGCCGGACGTGAGGAATGCCAACAGCTTATGTGTGCCACAATAAACCATGCTGAACATGCCTTTTCATTGCCTCGCTTTTTCTTGTTCACGAAAGAGCGATAGATTTAGAATCAACATATTGTAAGGTATTGACCTAAGAATATATTTGACTTTAAATGAGAAAAACACTTCAAATTTGATTTTTTAGCACCTTGAATATGTGCGCGATATGAATTGCATAAAATAAAAATAAAAATAAATAAATAAATCCCTGCGCTTAGAACTGTACCCACGGAATACGCGCGATATAAGCCTCATATTGATTGATCATATTGATTGTTCAAGTGGGCAGGTCAGTATGGCACACTGAGAGGTACCTTGCAATTCTGAGCACCCACCCACGGGTCACCGATAAAATTGGTATTTGAGTACTTCCACATTGTCAGGTGTAGCATTTGAAAATAAAATTGTCATTCCTTACAAGAGTCACCCTGATATTTGTAGTTCAACATTTTAGTTTGACTTGTTTTTGAGTGATGAATGAAGAAAGTCTCAACATTTAGCAGGGCTGAGGTGCAAAAGGCGAAACTGGGTACCACTCATTTCGATAGTACGCATCTGCGAGGTCGCATTGGTTGAAATTGAGATTGTACATGATTTCAATTCAATCAGACTCCGCGGTTGATTCCCACCCATGAGACCTAGTGTCACTTCGTACCCTTCAGCCTTGGTCACCAACAAAGAGTAGTCCTGCGCACGATGTACTTAAATGCTAATAATGTTTGATTCAGAGTGATGCTCGTCGGGAAAACTGGGAGCGGTAAAAGCACACTGGGAAACATTCTGCTCGACAAACCTGACGTGTTCCCATCCGAGGAAGAGGAGGAAGATGTGGTGCAGCCTGCGTCCACATCGGAGTCTTCTGTTCCTGAAACCGACAGTTTTGTTGTCGGAACTGGCTTCGATGCTGAAACAAAGAACTGTGACTACAAGCAAGGCTTAGCTTGGGGCAGATACCTGAAGGTGTGTGCACACAGAGTGACACAGACAGAGAAACAGACTGACATACGATCAACACATCATGCAGACACTCATTTAACAAACAACCACACACGTAAGAAGAATCTCTTAGATAGTAGGCCTACTAGATGAGGGGCCTGTTTCTGTATTGGGCCAACATCTCTTCTCCTTGCGTTCCCTAAAGATATCGATTTTAATGCGAGATACACAGTGGGTTGCCAAGCGAATGGACTTAGTCTCTGGTATTTCCACTACATAAGAAAGGAAATCTGAAGCTGGGCCAGAACTGCTGCACAATAAGCGTAAAAGCCTGATAAGCCACCCCAGCAATATCATGCTCAGAGTGATCCTTAACCGACGGAAAGGGAAGACAGAGATGGATTTTGAATACTCAGTATTGCAGTCAGGAAGCTTCCCAGACCGACTGTTTGAACTTTAAAATCTTTACAATATAACAAATTTTAGGTTCTTGTACATCATTTATTAATTACTGTAACGCAAGAGAATGAACTTCTTAGTTTTGATGTTTATGTTTTTTTTTTAATTAAAATTACTGTTTTGTTTCAAGAATGTTCTGTTCTTTAGTTTTCTTCGCATCAGTGTTTGCTCGCTTTTCGTGTCCCGTGTAACGCAGTTACCGATACACATTGAAATAATTGTATTTCTCTTGGATACGCATCAAGCAAACTAAGCAAGTCACATCATATCAGATATCACTTACTTAAGTGTGTATTAAAAAAGGCCTCAAGCCTACTTCACATAATTATTACACGTTGCCAGCAAAATGTCAAAAGCATGCATGGTCTATATCGTTACAGTGTCCCTTACGCAACTCTGCAATATCCACCAGAAACTGGATTAAAAATCATACATTTTGTGTTTACAGCTTTTTTTTATATTATTTAAAAAAAGAAGAAGAAACTCAGAAGTCTTTGTTATGTGATATTTGTGTCCCACTGTAACAATAGTGACCTTACGAGGAAGCTGGCGTTTCACAAAATTACCCCATAATGGCATACCTTGCTGCAATTCGTTTCATGATTTTATATTCCAAAGTGATGTGGATCACTCCACACTCAATTTCAGCTTTCTTGTTTAGTATGTACATTTTCGCGTCAATACCTCTTTTTTGTCAACAATACAAATCTGGTCCATCTAAGATCAGGCAGCTGTTGGTTTTCAGGTTGTCGACACACCCGGACTGTTCGATCCGACGGAGAACCTGAAAGAAACTTTGGACAAACTTACCTCCAGTCTCGGTCCGATCAGCCCTGGCCCTCACGCCATCCTCTTCGTTACTCGCTGCGACATCAGGTTTACCGATGAGGAAAAGAAAAGCTTTGACGAGATCGTTCGCGTGTTTGGAGAGACTGCTAAGAAGCACATCATCGTCGTATTCACCAGAGGGGACACGCTGGGAAACCGTCACATCGACAGGCTGCTAGCAAAAGCTCCCGAAAACCTCAAGCAAGTTATGGCAGTAGTTGGCGAGAATTATGCCGTTCTTAGCAAAACAGATGATCGCGACAAACGCCGAGCCGAGGTAGAAAACTTGCTTGCAAAAATCGACCATGTCAGCGAGGATGGCTACTTTTCGAATTCAGACATGGAACGAATGGCTGAAGAAATCGAAGCAGAGGTCAAGGAGATGATGAAAAAGGAAAACATTTCGTACGAAGAGGCGGACCTTCGCGTGAGAAGAGGCGTTGCCAGGAAAGAAAAAGGTTTCATGAAGCTCTGGATCAAGCTGGCCCTCATCGGGCTCGGTTCAATTGTGTTTGGTGTGTTGGTCGGTCTGACGGGAGGTTTGGTGGCAGGCGGAGTGGTGGCCGTAGGGGTAATAGACGCCGTGATGATAGGGGTATCAACGGGAGGAGCGACTATCGCGGGAAGTGCAGTTATCAGCACTGCACTAATGAAGTTAAAAGAAAAAATCGATCGCAATAAACAGCAAGGCAGACGTTGCACCATCATGTAACATGTCATTGGATATTCTCCATTATACACCTTGTATAATGTGTGCCTGTCCGAAAGGTGTTGCCGCACAGTGATGCATTTAATTCATTGATGGCTTAACCATAATTATTAGTTTGCACACCTTCCTAAGCGGAAAACGCTAATTTTTTCAAAGCATACCAGATTTAAAAAAGACGATAATCATTTATTAATAATGAGGATACTCAAATGACGGAAATCTTAAAATAGTTCCTAGCGCCTCAAACAAAAATGTAACGCCCAATAGCTGTTACTGAGATCATCAAATGGAGTCTATTTCATAAGTTCCAGTTAAAAAAAAAAAAAATTCAAAACTGCCGGGGTTTTGTCCCAAACGTTAACATGTTTGGTTTTTTTTTAACAAAATTGGTCAGCATCTAAGGATCTTTAATGTAGGCATTGCACTGCTGATCTATGACAGATGAATATTTATGTTTTGAACGCAACAGTCTGCTGGTACACTACGCATACACTATAGTGGGGCTCCTATGTTGCAAAATCATTCAAATCATGCAACAAACACCAAATTAAGCAAATATGAAGAGTTTTATGTGCTTAACAAAACCTGATACAGAGCCATCGCGAAAAATTAAAAAATGGGTAGTTTTTAAACAATTTTTTCAAAATGGCCGCCAGTGTAAACGGTTGGGTATGTTAGGCATATTTCACTTCATGTGATTAACAGCAAATTTGGCGTAAATGGACATTTGCTTTTGCTTAACAAAACCTAATACAGAGCCACCGTGAAAAAATTAAGAAATCAGTAGTTTTTTTACAATTTTCAAAATGGCCGCCAATAAAAGGGTATTTAGGCATTTTTGATGCTACAAGACATTCTCTTGCAATAGAAACTAACACAAACACATTTTTAAACAAAACAATACATGTATTGTTGGTGCAGAGAATGATTGGACGGTGTGGGTGGCAGGGTTGAAGAATTTGTGGATTACCTAAACTGTGCAAAAATAAATATATTGCACCAATTTTCATACCAAAACGAAAACATTCATTCCTGTGCTGTTATATTCAATGTATGCTATTGAGGGCACTCAACTTGGCTAACTGGAACACTTTTAAGATAAAAGGTGGCCTTTACATGGGTTATTTGACCGCCGCCCAAATAAGGGTACCCCCAAAATAAAACTGATAAAAATGTAATGTATCAACTCAAAAGTCGACTAAAATTCATAATCGCTGTATTTCGAAAACGTTGTTTGTTCTCATGTGTTTACACAACTAGCACATTCCGGCAAGTGTCTATACTCAAAAGAAACTTTGGCAGTACTTGAAACAACCATCTGTCATATATACATGCGAAGTCAAAAATATGTGGGATTTAAGTCAACAAACCTGTGGCAGTTTTTAAAATATTATTTCGTGAAGATTTGAAAGTGTACTCAAACGGTTGAACTACGCCTCGTGCGTAGACACACATTCCTGAAAGTTTCAACGCAACCCACTTGGTCATTGCTAAAATACATGGATTTTAGTTGACTTGGGTATCCCTCAAATTTGACACATAAACATCTCATCCGTGAGATCGACACATACATCAGTAGGTACAATGGCACAACACTAGAAATATGCAAGATGGCGAAATAAAACAACCTGTTCTGGATGGATAATCAAGTTGACTTTCTCTTCGTATAAAAACAGTGACCCAGTTGTGCCTCAGGAATTGTCGGCTTTTTAAAAGGTACCCGAAGTTTTTGTCACATCTCTTTGTCACGTCAAGGGTATCCTTATTTTGACGGCGTAAATGATTATGTTAAAAAAAAAAGTGCCAGATAGCGAAGATGCGAGCCATTAATGGCATAGACAGTTTGAATAAAATGACACAGGAATAAAAGTTTGAGTTGGGGTATGAAAATGGGTGCAATAATATTTTTGCACAGTTTAGATGCTGACAGTTTTCACAGGCATGCAAGCACATTTGCAGAGAGCTGTGCTCTGCAGTCCTTCTTAGCAGCATTTGCAGCGTTTTGTTGTACAGCTCTTCTTGCAGGCACACCTCATGAGTTCTCTGCACACGCTGGATACCTCTTGAAAGCTCGTCCAGAATGACTCCCACTTTCCAGCCTTGAACTGCCAGCCCACAGAGTTTGGAAGTCTAATAGGTAGATGGCTCTTCTCAATCTCATGTCCTGCAGCAGCACCTCACTTGTAAGGGGATTATGGTCAATTTGGCAGCTCTTTTTACTGAAGAGGTACCGTCTAGCACTGTTTACACCCAGTACGTTGCTGGTTTTGTCCTACAAATGTACACCAAAAAGCTCTTGTGCTGCCCTGCCCTCAGCTTACAAAGAGGAGCAGACAACCTGAAGAAAGTTTGAGTGACGTCTTCAAATGCTTGCCCTACTTCCCAAGCCTTCTGATTCCCCAATACCATTGAAGAACGACATAGTGTCACAGCCTGTAAGGCTATGCAAAATGGGCAGACAGGGTGACTTCTCTTGGCCAATGGCTTTGGCAATGTGGCGATACACTTCACGAGCAGAAAAAAACGCAACACAGCTGGAATGAGAAGCAGACTGTCTGGCCTCCTCTACATCCATGGTGCAGGAAATCAGCCTGGGGTACCCTTCACACAAAAGATGAAAAGTGACATTTTTATTTGAATGTATTTAAATAATGTTTACTATCTCAGAGAGTCGGTCAAAGCCGGGTTAGCAAGTCTTCACACAACAGACCAAAATGAAAGAAAATTGTATTTCATGAATTCGTATAATTCTCACTGTTTCAGGTTAAAAAACAAACAAACACAGTTTACAGTGACCCAACTGATTCTGGAATCTTTCTGACCGCTACATTTATTCGCTTCAAACAGTCGCTAACAGAATGTTGACCATAGTGAGGGTACGTACGTTAAACCCATCAAATTCACAGAGGTCGCTTACAAATGATGTGCAAACATGTTCCAATTAATACAAATAAAAAAATCTTACTGTTAAGATGTATTAGGTAACAAACCTTGATACAGTAGTACTAGTGAAATCAGCTCCCTTCTGTGGCACCGGAATAAATGCAGAACGCTTGTTCCCAGGAACCGGCATGTGGTGTAACTCTTGTATATATCCTGTAAAAATAAAATTCACACCAATGCACGGTCAACTTAAAATAAGCAAAAGGATGAGAAACAAGCAACAAACCAAAATTTTAAAACTCAAAGAGCGGTACCTCTTCATTTTTCAAAACCACTTATCTCATTTGATTAGCATACACTGTATGCTTTTGTCTGTTACCTACCGTCTTTGAAAGTTTGATCACAACACTGTAAAGACATGGGGAGTGGAGTGTTTTTATCTCCAGCCGGTCATCCAACTATCTGGCCTACCCTCACTCAGTTTTTGACTCTACCCCTCCCCACTTTATGGAAGTCCTTAACGTAGGCAAGACTAATCATTTATCATACCATGAACAATCTCTTTCTCCTCGCCTTTTATTCAAAGTTCGTTTAATCTGTTTAAAATCACCAGCGTGGCGATCATGATTTCCTTACTTGTAAGGCCAAAAAAAAATATAGGTGTGGTTACGGTAACATAGCCAAAAAAAATAGGGTAGGTAGGTAGGCAATCACTTTTTTTTTTAAACTTTATTTTTCTAATGTGTACAAATTAAACCTACTTGACAGGGAAATAAGTGTGCGACACGGGCGCTTTCGCTTTCATTGCGTTTTTTGCACTCGGTTTTTGTTTATTTTTTTGGTTGTTTTTTTGTTTTTTGACAAATGTAATAAAAAGTTATAGGATCGGCCCCTAAAAATAGGGTAGGTCGGGTTACCGTAACCACACCTATTTTTTTTTTAGGCCTAATCAACAAATAGATCTAGATCTATCAGCATCACAATCCAGCTGATGAGCTATTGCAATATTAAACAAAGTCTCTGCATTTCAGCGCTTCACCCGATGAATAACAGACCCCAGGGAAGAATTAAACAGTAAAATGATGTGACATTGGTGAATGGATGCGTATTCTTGAAAACTTACCTTCAGAAACGTTGTTTTCGCTCAAATCAAAACACGCAATGTTGCGGAGGCCGCCATCTTGAATTTTCATGCTGCGGATATATAAAATTCTAAAAACGATCAAATTAAATACCAGAACACAAAAATACCCATAAGAGTATTTATGTCATGCATGTGTTATCAGCAGACAACTTCTGGTGCATGGTAAACCATTGAATTTTACATTTGCTGAGTTGGGAATATTTACTGCTGAGCGCTTTTGGTACGAATTTCGTCTGCTGTAAATGCAGCCTTTTATTCCCTATCAAAAACAAAAACAAAAACGATTTCTGAAGTGGCTCTGTATCTGAAATCCCTTAAATAATCATAAGGAACAATATCACAAAGTATGATGTTTGTTGCAAGATGTGAATGATTTATGAGTGCGTCTGCAACATACGAGCCCCACTAAACTACACATGTTTAAATCTGCCCCAAGAAGGGTTTGATTGTCCATACATGCAGAGGTTTGTTACAAGAAATGATTCCTTGTCAAACTCTCTTCGGGACACTTTGGAGAGTAACGAACGTCGCACGCGGTTCTGCCAACTCTCTTCCCAATGAAAAAAAATCAAAGTAACAACAGAAAAATAGGTTAACAAGTGAGATTGTATCATTCTGTCAAAACGGCAATAATTTGATGAAAATAGTCCAGAACAAACATGCGGAAAATTCTAAACACGGACAATACCAGTTACAAAAATACGGTAACGGTATTTTTTGGGCATAAGAAATGCATATTATAAATTCACTTAAAGGATCGCTGGGTCGAAGTACAGTGATTATAACGTTTTGTTTTGTCTTTATATTATGTTCCAATAAGAAACCATTCTTGGTTTTTTATTCTGAATTTTTCGAACGGTACCTGTTTTAGGATTGTTATTATAAATCCAAATGTGTAATTTTTGGTCCTTCAAAAACATGTCTGTTTCTTTACATTTTGGAGCTCTTGATTGTCAACAGATTTTGAATGCAATGTTCGTTTTAGGACATGTGCCTCTTGCTAATACCCCAAACAGTAATCGTGTGCGTCATTCGCCGTCAAAAGCGTTTGGCGTTTTTTGTTGTTGCTCGTTGTTGCTTTATTTTGCAGACGTTTATATATGTATATGCACCACCCCCTTTCACAGCGCTTTCGTATAATATACCCTTTAGTGTGCCATTTTTGTCGGTTCTGTAAGGATGCTGTAATATATTAAAAGCTGAATGTTGACTTTATAATAATACCTAGATAGATACCTAGACTAGACACCTTTTTATATTTCAGCTTTTGATAAGAAATGTATGCTTGGTACGTGATAGATCTAGTACATACGGCCTACTATACAGTATACAACACAGGGCTTGTTAATCACAGATGCAAAAGACTATATTTCCTTTTTTTATTTTTATTTTTTGTGTACATCCGTTATTTTTCATCTTGGTATTCAATCAAAATATGGGTATGATGGTGGTATCATCGGATCTTTTACGTAGAATATGATTTTCTTGCAAATCCAAAAACAAAGAGACTGCCAACGTTCCAAAATTCAGAATAAAAAAACAAGAAAGGTAGGTTGTTGGAACGTTTGTTATTGACAAAACAATACATTCACAAATATATATCGACCCAACGGTCTTTAAAAAAAATGTTTGTGAAAAATCAGCCACATAAGTATTCGTTATTGTTTGTCTGTGCACTTAAAAGACCGTTGGGTCGATATATTTGTGAATGTATTGTTTTGTCAATAACAAACGTTCCAACAACCTACCTTTCTTGTTTTTTGATTGTGATTTTCTTGCAATGTGTTGAAACTGAACTATAATTCAATTGTTAGATCAAAAGTATAATTGTCAAATGTACCTTCTCAGTTTTAATTTGTTTTAAGGCATTGTAATTTACAATTACCAACTATTAACAAATACTAACACTAATTAACAATGTTAACCTGACAATTAACATTTAATAACAATATAAGACTTTCTTTTCTTTAATTTTTTTAATGTCTTGATCGTCTTAAATGTAAAACTTTCCGCTTCTGAAAAATATCCATATAATACAACATGTTCTGTTAAAAAAATTTGCTTTCCTGTATTAACAAATATAACACTGCCCACATAATCCCAAAACAATTTAATTTTTTTACATTTCCAATTTTTTTCTCTCTAAATATTATCAATATCTTTACATTAACTGCATCAATGATTATCTTTTATTTTAATTTTACACAATAAAGTGCTGGTGGGATATATGTGACCCTCCACCACGAAATGAGTCCCATGTCACCTTTGCATGATTTTCATATTTTTACATTTTCCTAAAAGTTTTTTTATGCTCTATCCAGTGGTAAAAACCGTTTTAGAAAAGAGCGAAAACTGTTTGAGTTATAAGCCTGTGACTAAGGTGACCCTCACACTGTTACCAGACACTCCCCGGACTTATATTAAGCCTAGCGCAGAACCGCGCGAGGTGACATGCGACTCATTTCGTGGTGGAGGGTCACATATATTGATGTACAATTTTTCATTTCAGCAGGTTTAACCTTTCTTCGTCGGTACTTTTACTAGCCAGTACCCAATATTTATCATTACAATACTATATTTGTGAAACCAAAATTTTGCAGCACAAGGTTCTCTGTCTTTGGCATGTGACCTTCTCAGTTGTTTAAGTGAATTTCGTGAGGATGTAAGTACAAAAGTAAAGGGGGATAGGCATTGAAGCCTTTTATATCTGTAAACAACTTGAAATAAATCTATATTCACTACGTTCACTTTAGTAAACCCTTGAACATCGCCTCCCTTGCCACAGAATAATGTACAGTGTATTTCATTTGTACAGTTTTATTGCAAAGTGCATGCCATGTGCAGATAGACAGCAAATGTGTTTCCAACTTCCATCATTCAGACTGCATATTAGTCACTTGAAAATGTACCGATCACCGAACAAAGTGCACGATATTTGTGCTTCATTGAATAGCATAGTACCATCCTTGTCTACCTATTTTTTGAATGATGTTAAACGGACGCATTGGCGAGGAATGTTATGCGGAATATACCGCATAAATCCATATTTTAACGCAATACTAATAGTTCATTGGTTACGGAAATATCTTAAAGCATGCATGGTGATTATAATATTGATTTATATACAGTATATTTACAAAACTATAGTAAATTTACAAATTTTCTGAACATTTTAGTAAAATTATAAATGTAATGTTTCTGTCCGGGATTTTGTAAATTTCTTAAAAAAACATATCGAGAAAATCTGTAAATTTCCCGGTTTGAAGGGCCAGGAACTTTTTATATTAACTGAAAACATATTCCACATATTTCAAAGAAAACCAGTACTTTGTTTGATTGAATGGAACACAGTCATGTATTTAGTTCGGCAGCCTTCCAAGTCGACATACAATTATACAATGCTAAGATTAGTACATGATTATTAATAGAATCTCTCTCTTTCTCTCTATCTGTCTGTCTGTCTGTCTGTTTTTGTCACTCTCTCTGTCCCTATTTCTCTTACTCTATCTCACTCTAATTCTCTCTCTTTTTGTCTGTGTCTACCCCCTGACTCTCTGTGTGTGGCTATCTCTTTAACTCTCTGTCCCTCTCTCTGTTTTTAACTGTCTCTCTCTCTCTCTCTTCCTCTCTCTCCCTGGTCCTCTCTCTCTCTCGCTCTCTCTCTTTCTCTCTCTCTCTCTCTATATATATCACACACGCACACACACTCACACACACACACAACCACACACATAATCACACACACGCACATACACACACACACACACACACACACACACACACGCACATACACACACACACACACACACACACACACGCACATACTGTGTCTGTTTCTCTCTCACACTGTCTCTCTCCCTGACTCCCTTTTTTTCTATCTTTTTCTTTTTCTGACTCGTTATCCCATTATCTGTCTCACTGTCTTTGTCTCTAACTCTCTCCTTTTCTCTTTTAACTTTAGCAAAAATAAACCAATAAAGACTATAATGTGACCAAATTTCATGATTATCCGATACTGAAAAACAGAAAAAATATAGATCTGAAAGACTGGTTGGCGACCGTGAGACACTCGTTTTTCGGCACCCTTGCGTCAGATAACTC
>NC_090245.1:102957093-103004313 GCF_037325665.1 Littorina saxatilis
GCACACACCTGGATAGCGCGACTCTTGTTGCTGCTAGCTTTCCATTGGGAGGAAGCGACCCGAATTTCCTAGCATTGGGATAATAAAGTAGTGGTATCCGCGATGAAAGGACACCCTTGGGAACAGCCAAAAGTGCCCCTACATTGCAGGTGGCCTGTCATGACAGGTATACTTTGGTAGAGATAATACAAAAAGGGACAAGAGAAGGTGTCCTTTTAATTTAAGGGAGGTGTCCTCTCATGGGAGGGTCCTGACATCGCAGGTACCGCTGTAGATGAAAATGGTTGCTGCTAGTTCCACATAGGAGAAGACTGCTGCGCTCTTGTCTGTTGCCGAATTGAAATGATAATTTGAGAAAAATGAAGATCAAGGAGGTTATAACTAAAAGGGTGAAAGTAATTCTAACATAGCTGTTAAGTTTCCAAGCCTTTGTACACTGTAGCAAATTAGCTTGCGTTTCTTCATCAATATTTTGTGACCCGACTGTTTGAAGAAGTTCAGGTGATACTGAAACTGCGATACTCCTGTGTTATAGTTATACAAACTTTTTTTTTATCCTTGCATTGTGTTATTGGGAATAGACGGTGTTGGGAAATAACTGTCAGGTTTGCATGGGCTGAGAAAGTCTGAGTACTCTTGATTATTGAGGCAAACTTTCACATGTGACATCATAGGCCAGTGAGGGGTGTCTGAAACATGTGGACAATTATAAGCAAGCGCAGACAGTCTCAATAAAGTCTCAATAATAAAGTCTCAATAATAAAGTCTCAATGATAAAGTCTCAATAATAAAGTCTCAATGATAAAGTCTCAATGATAAAGTCTCAATAATAAAGTCTCAATAATAAAGTCTCAATGATAAAGTCTCAACAATAAAGCAAGAGTGCTCACTCTTTCACAACCAATACAATCCTGACAGAGTCTGTCTACAGTATTTATACAGTACAGAAAGGTAAATATGCGCCGAAATGGCTGCAATCTACTGGCCGTATAAAATTTCATCTCACACGGCATCACTGCAGAGCGCCTAGAACTGTACCCACGGAATATGCGCGATATAAGACTCATTGATTGATTGATTGAGTGCGAAGAAAAGCTCTGACTACATGCATATAACATAAAAGAACACTGATAACCATTGTTTGAACATGAACATTTATTTCAGAAGTTTGTCAAACTCTGCGGACATTTGTTCATATGATCTGTGAAGAAAAAAACCTGTAAAAGTGCTTGTTGTTTACATGTGGTTGAAAATTGGAGCAAAAGTGGAGAGTACATGTAACACGAAACACTATACAATCTGCATTTTGTTCATAAACACGACGGGCGCAGTGGTAAGACGTCGGCCACCTAATCGGGAGGTCGTGAGTTCAAATCCTGGTCGCTGACGCCTGGTGGGTTAAGAGTGAAGGTTTTTCCGATCTCCAAGGTCAACTTATGTGCAGACCTGCTAGTGACTTAACCCCCTTCGTGTGTACACGCAAGCACAAGACCAAGTGCGCACAGAAAAGATCCTGTAATCCATGTCAGAGTTCGGTGGGTTATAGAAACACGAAAATACCCAGCATGCCTCCCCTGAAATCGGCGTATGCTGCCTGAATGGCGGGATAAAAACGGTCATACACGTAAAAATCCACTCGTGCTAAAAACATGAGTGAAAGTGGGAATCTAAGCCCATGAATGAAGAAGAAGAAGAAGTTCATAAACAAACATCCTTTCCCTTTCAATTTTTGCAGTGGGAATCTACTGAACCTTGGTACTGAGAGGTGCTTTGCCATTTGAAAGTGAAAACATGAATCAAAAAGCAAGAATGGTTCGTTATTGGAAAGTTTAATTTTTGACAAAACAAGGCACTCTCACGCGAGATCATCTTGCCAGATATCACAATTTCACATTCAAAGCATACTCAGCTAAGTGTTTCACTTGTCTCGTAATTATTTGTCTGTGTGTCCACTATTGGGTCGATGAACTTATGAATGTCTTGTTTTGTCATAAACTAGCTGTACACGTTTTTCCTCCGTACACGACTTATAAGCCCACACCTATAATCACACACAAACAGAAACTCTGTAACAGGTTCCCCACTGGTTTTTGAGTCACTTGAGAAAAAGTGACTCTATGTAATCGGTCAGTGTTAGTCTGTCCGGCCGGCCGTCCGTAGACACCACCTTAACGTTGGACTTTTCTCGGAAACTATCAAAGCGATCGGGCTCATATTTTGTTTAGTCGTGACCTCCAATGACCTCTACACTTTAACGATGGTTTCGTTGACCTTTGACCTTTTTCAAGGTCACAGGTCAGCGTCAAAGGAAAAATTAGACATTTTATATCTTTGACAAAGTTCATCGGATGTGATTGAAACTTTGTAGGATTATTCTTTACATCAAAGTATTTACATCTGTAGCCTTTTACGAACGTTATCAGAAAAACAAGGGAGATAACTAGCCTTTTCTGTTCGGCAACACACAACTTAACGTTGGGCTTTTCTCGGAAACTATAAAAGTGACCGGGCTCAAATTTTATGTGAACGTGACTCATTGTGTTGTGAATAGCAATTTCTTCCTGTCCATCTGATGCCTCATATAATATTCAGAACTGCGAAAGTGACTCGATTGAGCGTTTGCTCTTCTTGTTAGAAACAAAATTCCATGACTTTTCCATGACTTTCCATGAGCCTCAATAACATTTTCCATGACTAGATCCACAGGTCGCCATTTCCGAACACGCAAAATTTTTACGTCTTGTCACTGCCAGTTTTGACACTGGCTTGCTTTGCACTGAATTTGTGTCAGTTTCTACGCATTGTCTCTTCGACAAGCAAGTCAAGCATTTGCTACGCAGTCAGATTATCGGTAATGTTTGCTGGTCCTGTCATTTCACTAAACTGGACCAGCCACTGTTTGTATCCATCTGCACTTTCGTAAATTCCGTTTCGTAACCGTCACTGTGACTTGACGAACTGTCTTTTTTTTTCACCGCGATACACAGTTCATTGCGAAGATCTTCCTCGGTATTCGTTCCACTTCCGCATACTTTTTGTTGTCAAGAAACAACTCGAAAGAAAGTTTCAAACTCATCATCCACCGTCTTGCTTGTCGAAGCGCTAAAGTACTTTATCGATGCAAAAACAAAAGCGGAAAACTTTGACGAAACCGACTCAATGCAGCGCAGACGACACGACAAGATAACGGAAGGAAGTGAGCCTCGCTTTGGCTCAAGTGCCGTTAAAAATACCGTTATTCTCGTATGCAAATACGAACGAGAAGTTGGTCATACGAACAAGCCTTGTGCTGGCGACGCAAATCGGGGAATGGCTGGGCAACGAAAATCGCCGCTGGCGTGCTAAAGGTTAATTTTTTTCTTTCTTATTTTTGTTAAATTCCATGACTTTCCATGACTTGAATTGAAATTCCATGACTTTCCAGGCCTGGAAAATTAAAAATCAAAATAACTATTCTTGCATCAGTACAAGGACCTTCCATTTCTGTTAGGGCAACTTGGGGACTGGTTCTTTAACTGGTGGACTCATTGTAATATATATTAATATAACAGTGGCGGATTTAAGGGGGGGGGGGGGCAGAGCCCCCCTACAGGAAAAAAAAAAAGAGAGAGATGATTAAGTGAGTTTCTGAGCTCAGGTGGCCTTAGATTGCAGCATTTTGCTTCCTTGAAAAAAACAATTCCTGGACGGGGGGAATGTTCAAGCATGTTCAAGCGCTTCGCGCCCTCAATTCAGGTGCTTCGCGCCTTCAAGTTTGTGCAAAAAAATTTGGGTGTGCCCCCCTTTCCTTAGGATAGGATCCTGGATCCGCCCTTGTATAACCGAGTGCCGAAACAACAATCACCTTTGGACTATTGGAGGTGAAACCCAGTCAAACAGGGTTGACAATTTTAGAGCTAATTTCTTAGCCCTATAAAAACTGTTTTGGGTACACAAAGGTTCCCAAGAACATACAAGGAGACAGCAGCAGCCAGACCCTATCACAAACAGAGCTCGACAAATCACAGGTGTCAGCGACGTAGGAGAAATGTTGAGCTATAAATAGCTCGCGCTCTTCAACGGCAGACAACTGCAGAGTCTGCTGTGAAGGGTGACGCAATAGTCTGTCTGTCACAGTAACACCACTGACGATCAAATACTCAAAGCTAACTGCCACGTCAACAAGATACGATACAGTTCGCCTCCACATCCCGCACCTTTCACCGTCTTGGCTCCTTGCGTCTCAAAACCCGTGTTACAGTTTCCAATGCCCTCTCTGCCTACAGTGTAGCCTCTACTCACCATCTCTTTCACTAAACCGTCAACGTACAGTTTTTCGCTAATCGACGTCAAAGATAACGGTCCCACGAGTAAGTCGGCTTTCCGTTTGTCCCACTTTCCACTGTGTACGCTACTCGTCTCGGGCCAGCCAGAAAAAGCACAGTGGTGGCTTGGAGCCCGTTCTTTGTACACTGCGTTAGCCGTGTTTCTGACGCACATGATGACGGCTACCCTCGGCGACAGGGGTTGGGTGTAGCTGAGCTTGACCGCCGTCTCCAGAATCTGCTTGATGGTGGTGTTGATGGAATTGTAGTGAGAGAGGAAGCCTGATCGCACCTGTGGCAGACATAGTGGCAGACATAAAGGATATGGATAAGATTTTATACAGTGCACTGCAACCCTTCTTTTAACTTATATTTAAGATCTCCAAAAATCTGAAAAAGAAAGGTCTTAAAAAGGAAAAAAGTCTTAAATTGGGGGTCTTAAAAGGGGGGTTCCACCGTATATTCCTGTGAGGTTACCCTCATGGAACTTGGGGTTGCTTTCTCTCTGGGGAAAGCGAGCTGCCATACAGTATAGCGCTACACATTTTTTTTCTTATTTTTTTTTCTGCATGTATGTACATTTATGTTTTCCATGCCCTGAGACTTTCGCTGTGAACTTGGGTTCTTTATTGTGCGCATGCATGCACACAAGGGTGTTACGACACCGAGGAGAGTCTGCACAAAGTTGACTGGGAAATAAATCCCTCGCAGAACGCGGGGATCATACCCACGCGGATAGCAAAAAATGGCTATGAAGCCAGCGCTGCTACCAACTGAGCTATTTCCCAGCCCCATGAAGTTATAGGATAAAATATGACAATAGTATGTACAGTGGTATCTCTTCACTGAGAGGTGTCTTCTTGTTATAGGGGCCTTTATAATTGTACAAAATATATCAAAGTTACACATTTTTGTAATTCTCTCTGACTTTTTATTTAACGGTCTTTGGTATCAGAAAAATAATACATGTAATGGGCGGTTCTGGTGAGGTTATGCCCCCTCTTTCTTTTGGCTGGTAACTGGCGCCACCTCGCGGCAAGATCACACGAGAAAGGAAAAAAAACTTGCATTGGTCCCAAATAGCATATCGGTTTGGTACCAGTTTGTGTGTAAGTCGTGCATTTTATACGGTAAACAGACAATGGTCGGTTCTGGTGAGGTTATGCCCCTTCTGTCTTTCGGCTGGTAACTGGTGCCACCTCACGGCAAGATCACAGGAGTTAATTTGTCTCGCGTTATCACCCCAGAAGCGCTCATTGAAACTACCACAGTACCAGTCGTCTATTTGCGCTCATAATCTTTTTTGTCTGAAACATGACAGTGCATTTAACTGGTTGGCCCACTTGTCCTGTGGGTTAGCTGGTTGTTCTTTTAACATCCCTTCAACCGATACAGTCCCTTAGGTTAGTACATGTACATTGCAATACAGTGGAACCCCCCTTTTAAGACCCCCCAATATAAGACTTCCTCCATTTAAGGCCTGATTACCCCCCGCGGGTCAGGGGGAAGAATTTACCCGATGCTCCCCAGCATGTCGTAAGAGGCGACTAACGGATTCTGTTTCTCAAATAAAGTAAAAGTAAACTCCATTAATTTTAAGACCTTGCTTTTTCACATTTAATGTTCATAACCTCTGTAAATTTACCTCCATTCCCGCAGTGGGGCACTGCGGTTATGAAATTAAAGGCCCCTTCTGTTTTTGGAACCGCAGGAGCTTTCTAGTTTGCTGTTAGGTAGATTTTTGGTTCCTCTTTCCTGTCATGCTCTCTTTTTCTTCATGAATTCTTTTCTTTTTTCTGCCTTCTTGCTCATTCACCTGTATTTTTTCCAAAAATCTCTTCTCTTGCCGCTTGTCTCGCGATTCATGTATAGTTTAATCTGTTAGTGTTCTGATGTAAGTCCAGCAGTAGATAGGTTAAGCCTATTTTAACATACTGGAAACTGGTAATCTTCCAGTAGGTATTAATTTAGTTTTACTAAAGCCTGCTGGGACACAAGTAATGGGTTAGTGCATTTGTAAACAGGAATCGCTTGACAAGTGGCCCCCTTCATCCCCCCCTTCCTCGTCCTGATATGGCTCTGCGTAGTCGGCTGGACGTTAAGCAACAAATAAACAAACAAACAATTTACCTCCATTGTAAGACTCCCTCCTTTTAAGGCCTGATTTTCTCAGATTTGTTGAGGTCTTAAATGGGAGGTTCCACTGCGAGTACCATGTACATACCTAGGACAGGCAGATCTTTCCCTGGTTATACCCACAGAAATGAGTCTCTAAACTCTTGAGCATGTACAGTGGATTACCCCCCTTTAATTTAAGACCTCCAAAAGTCTGAGAGAATCAGGTCTTGAAAAGGGGAGAGTCTCAAATTGGGGGTACATTTAGGCGGGGATGTAGCTCAGTCGGTAGCGCGCTGGATTTGTATCATTAGTTGGCCGCTGTCAGCGTGAGTTCGTCCCCACGTTTGGCGAGAGATTTATTTCTCAGAGTCAACTTTGTGTGCAGACTCTCCTCGGTGTCCGAACACCCCCCGTGTGTACACGCAAGCACAGGACCAAGTGCGCACGAAAAAGATCCTGTAATCCATGTCAGAGTTCGGTGGGTTATAGAAACACGAAAATACCCAGCATGCTTCCTCCAAAAACGGCGTATGGCTGCCTAAATGGCGGGGTAAAAAACGGTCATACACGTAAAATTCCACTCGTGCAAAAAAAAACACACGAGTGTACGAGGGAGTTTCAGCCCACGAACGCAGAAGAAGAAGAAGAAGGGGGTAAATTTACAGGTTATAAACAGAAAGTCTGAAAAAGTAAGGTCTTAAAAGGGGGAGGTCTTAAATTGGGGGGTCTTACGGGGGTCCCACTGTACTTGGTTTCTAATCATTGTTCATACCTTTGGAATAACCGGCACGGTTGGCCTAGTGGTAAGGCGTCCGTCCCGTGATCGGGAGGTCGTGGGTTCGAACCCCGGCTGGGTCATACCTAAGACTTTAAAATTGGCAATCTAGTGGCTGCTCCGCCTGGCGTCTGGCATTTTGGGGTTAGTGCTAGGACTGGTTGGTCCGGTGTCAGAATAATGTGACTGGGTGAGACATGAAGCCTGTGCTGCGACTTCTGTCTTGTGTGTGGCGCACGTTATATGTCAAAGCAGCACCGCCCTGATATGGCCCTTCGTGGTCGGCTGGGCGTTAAGCAAACAAACAAACAAACCTTTGGAATAAGTATCTGTGGCAAGAGCTCCAGTTCTTCAACCAGGTCCTGCAGACCAAAATACACCGCTGACCCATGCACCTCTTCCACCTTGCTTGTGGGCGGAAACTGTCCATGTCGCAGGTAGCGTAAGATGTAGGCGAACGTGTCCCCATCGGCGTCGATAAAGTATCGTCCATCTTTGTCTTGAGGCTGCCGATGTTTGCCACTGAACATGGCACCGAGCATTGTGTTGGGGTCCTTTGTCAAGGTCATCAAGGTCGTTTGAAAGAGTCGCCCGCCCACGTTGAGTTCAATCACATCTGGAAACTGGAACATGTGTAATGTAGATGTTGATGTCGTCTGCTACATGCAAACGAGTAGGACAGTCAGTCGACTTCCAAATGCTGCTTTGTCCAGCTCGAAATATGTCAGAAAAAAAACCTTCTGCTTTAGCCGCGGGAAATTTTAGGGTCTAGCAATCATTGTTTGGTATTGTAGAGACGATAAGCTACATGCCACTAACACAGCGGCTGAGAAGAATCTTAAGTCGAAAGAAGAGGCCAGACTCACTGTACGTGGCACAGGCGGATGAAATCTGTCAGAAAAAACACTTCTGCTTTTACAGGGATCGCGTTTACGCACGATTTTTGCGTATTTGACGCATTTTAAAAGTCGCTGACGCGGTTTTTTTCGCCGCGCCGCGTAAGCAATATGCAAAAATATTGTAACTTTTTCTTGTCTTCACGCAGCGCTTTTGCTCTGACTTAATAATCACCCGATCCTGAAACTGACTATAGGGCTCGAGAAGTGACGACACACATGAAATCTGCGTGTCAAAACTAAAGCCCGTTTCTTTTTGCATCGAAGTATCGCAAACGAACGTAACGAGGGTATTACCAGATAATGTCTTGTCGGATAATGAAACAGACATTAGCTGCTCTCCCATCTCGCGCTTCCAAAAGGTGGAAAGTGTGTCTAGTCGTATTAGAGCGGGAAACAAACTCGCAAGGCCCGAAGGTTGGAGACAGCAGGGGTGTTATTCGACAGGCGTGCGCGGAGTTCGACAGGAAAACTCGCCGTATTTAGGTAAGGAGTGTCTTTAAGTCTTTCGTGCGTGTTTTGTTTGTGTCTGTACGTGTTTTCGTAGTACGCAAAAATATTGGTCCGTGACGCGTTTTTTTTGTTTCGTTGCGTATGACTTACGCGTTTTTTAAAAAGCTAGCGCGATCCCTGTTTTAGCCGCGGGACATTTAAGGTCAAGCATAATTTGGTAATATGGAGAAGATAAGCTACATGTCACTAACACGGAGGAAGAGAAGAATCTTCTCAAATCAAAAGAAGGGGCACAGCCTCGCTTTGGAAAAGGGCGGAAAATTACGCTCTCTGGAAAAGTTAGCGCACTCTTTAAATGTCTATAGTTTATGTTTTTGTGTGTGTGTGTGTGATTTACTAAGGATCTCTCCAGGAGGCATATTTGCATAGATGTTAAGATATATGCCACTTGCTCTGTCCCCCATTTATAAATGATACATTTGGTGACTGACAGTGATTTAAGCGAGTGGGGCAGGAAGTAGCCCCTCTAGGGCAATTCTCCCTGCGAGAAACTTTAGAGAGTAGGCGAGCATGGCTTACAGATGCTCGCTAAGTGAGAAAAAGTGGCGGCTCCACAGCTGCTAATCTGATTGGCTATATACATGTATAGTAGAATGCATCCGTGGTAGCAAAATCGGTCGTAAAAAGGGGGTGGTCGTAAACAGGGGGGTCGCTAAGGGGGAGTTCTACTGTACACATGTACATCATTTCATGGTTGTTTACTGACAAGTGCATTAACAACCTTTTTGGTACCAACCAATCGTGTTTAATTCTTGCATAGCTAGCCATCAAACCGTATACACTCTGTTTTGCACAGCAAGAGGTTAGCTGCAACAACCCCTCTTTTAGCTGTGCAAACCAGCGCCAACTTGCGCTGATGGGGTCTATGTCGACCAAAAGAGTGGGATTCCCTGTAGGTGGAGTGCCTGTTGGTGGATTTCCTGTATTCTTAGAAATTCGAGTATGGGTTGCAAGTTTTATTGAAAAACTCCACCCTGTGGGACTCCCTGTATACAGGGAATCCCTCTACAGGAACTTCACCTACATGGAATCCCACTCTTTTGGTCGACATAGACCCCATCAGCCCAACTTGCAATTACTCCAAAGCCCTGGTTAACATGCATGTCCTCAAGCTTGTAGTTGTAAACATCTGGACAATCACTGGACAATCAGCTATGAAACTTGATTCTAATCTAGACTTGTGGTGCAGTCACACATAAAAGAAAGGACATATACTGTTCAAAAAAAGAAACGCATAGTTGCTACTTGCCAAATTTGGTTTATTTTTCGAAAAAATTAACAGAAAATCCAATATTTAGATTATTTGTTTGAAATTTGGTATGGACACAGTTGAATGCACACACAGTTCATTTGCATCTTCAAATCAATCAGTCAATCAATACGATTGGGTGCCGAGGCTGTCAAGTCAGTAGGGGGTGTGACTGCCTTGAGCAGCAACAACTGCCCGGCACCTTCTGGGCATGGACTGGATCAGATGCCGGATATCTTGCTGTGGGATGGTGTCCCACTCCTCCTGAAGTGCCTGCAATAGATCGCGGTGATTTGCCGGCGCTTCTTCTCGCCTGGGCACACGTCTGTCCAATTCATCCCAGAGGTGTTCTATCGGGTTCATGTCTGGCGACATGGATGGCCAGGGAAGCACCTGGACATGGTGGTCGGTGAGGAACTGGGTGGTGAGTCGTGCTGTGTGCGGGCGAGCGTTGTCCTGCTGGAATATGGCATCCTGGTCAGCCAGAAGAGGAAGGGCGTGTGGGTGCAGAATTTCCTCCACGTATCGCTGGGCAGTTATGCGCCCTTGGACGTGCACCAGGGTGCTCCTTCCAGCGGTATTGATCGCCCCCCACACCATGACGCCTCCACCACCATGAACGGGTGCCTCATCCACACAGTTGGGCGCGTAACGTTCGTTTACTATCCGGTAGACCCTCCTCCGACCATCATGTCGCTGGAGCAGGAAGTAGGACTCGTCGCTGAACCACACGTGTCTCCAGTGATTCCGGACGGTCCAGCGAAGGTGCTGGTTGCCCCACTGCACTCGGTGAGGACAGCTCCTCTGTGAGGTCTGCGAGCTCTCAAACCAGCTTCATGCAGGCGGTTCCGCACGGTCTGGTCCGATAATCGGTGTGGCCCGGGGAGAGCCTGAACAGAAGATGAGGCCGACAGGAAACGATTCCGGAGGTGGCGGAGCCGTATGAAGCGGTCGTGAGCAGCAGTTGTCGCCCTTGGTCTTCCCGCTCGTGGCAAGTCAGCAACGGAGCCAGTGGCTTGAAACCTGACCCACAGTCTACTGATGGTGCTCTGGGACACGTGGAAGTGCCTGGCGATTGCACTTTGACTTTGGCCTGCTTGTAAACGACCCAATGCAATTTGGCGGTCTTCTCTGCTCAATCGGGCCATCTTTCGTCGCTGAATTGTCGTCTGATTTCTTTGTGGCGAACGATCCGCTTTTATGGGTTTTGGAAGACATGGTGAGAGCTCAATATTCCCAGAGTTTCACGAGATTACACTGAAGCATGACGAGTGGTCATGCCAAATGAGCAATTTTGACATTGTAGCCACTGATAACGCATGCGTCACGTGCAGAGCTCACTTGTGGCAATGGACGAAAGGTCGACGACCAGATAAACATTTTCTGCAGTTTGGTGGATATCCTTGTAGCCATATAACTAAATTAACCAAATATTACAAGCTATGCGTTTCTTTTTTTGAACAGTATATATATATATATATATATATATATATCATTATTATTAAGACTGATTCTTGTGAAGCCGTAAAGAATTAAATGAAGCACTGTTATTTGATTTGCGATTGTATCTGTAAGGAAAATATGTCTACTGATGTCAACAACAGCAGCAAAAAAACACTCACACACACCCCTCCCCACACACCCCCAACAAAAACAAAGTTACAACAACAACAATGAGGTCAACACACACAAACAACATCAAACAAAACGAAACATACACAAACAAACACAAAGGAAAAAGAAATGTGTTAGTAATGCGTGCCACAAGACTTCAGGTTGACCTATTGAAGTAAAAACATGACTGACTGGGCGCATGGCCTAATTTTACTGACCGCTGTATGTAAACAAAGTCTTGACCATGACAGTGTCAGTGATAGACACGTTTCCAGCGGGAGGAAAAGGGGGAGCGGTCACTTAAATTCGCATCGATTTGGTTGCACAGACTACACTATTTTCGCACGCAGTAATATCCGAATAACTACTACATTCGAAACAAAGACAAAACAGGTGTCAGTTTTAAGAAAGCTTTCGTAAAACACACAAAATCTGCGATTTTTACAGTGCATCAAGTCGGCTTGTTTGTAAACACTGGGACTGTTGTGGTTTTCCCACACTAGAGAGCAGTCAACCAACCTGTGCACCAGAGATAAGCTTACTGTAGCTTGCTACAGATCTCTGTGTGCACGTAGACGCTAAACGAGAGAAACATTTCTACCTGTTGCTGAGATGCAGAATCATCAAGAGATACGCCAGCAGACATTTTGCTAATGATCTCTTCTGAGTGTAATCGGTGAAGCAGCAAAACTGTCCAAAACAACTCGAGTTCCTTCGCTGCTATGTTGTGGGTTCGGTTGAAGAAGGCAACTGGGTCAAGCTATTTTTAGCTGAACGGTTGTATCTATGGGTTTGTGTCCTACGCCAGCAGTTTATTGTGCAACTATTGTCCGTTTGCGATACGCCTGAGACATGTTTTTGTCGAAATTATCTCGCAATCTACACATCTTTTGCAATGTGGATAAGAAGATTTTGTTTGGGCCGCTTTTGGTCAAAATCTTACAAACTAACAGAACAAATATCTTTAACTCACACAACACGAGAACTGCTGGACTCGGACGCAGAAACAGCAAACGCCGAATGATCCCCAAACTGACTTAAATAAAAACTCATCACAATGTTCATCGTAATTAACTAACTAGAACAGATACTTCCCGGTCTACATAATCCGGCAATAATGATCTGGTCAGAATGTACACTGATAACCATCAATATTGGAGAGAAGAAGAAAACCCACCGACGGGCAAGTTTAGAATACGTACAGAACACAAAAACAACAAAACTACCAAAACAAGACAGAATAGCTATGACACGTTCATAATGCAACTAACACTGAAACAGATGTTTCTCAAATGAGTCAATACCCTGCATTGGATTGGATAGGATTTATGTGACAGGGCAGTGAGGTTACCCTCATGGAAATTTGGGCTGCTTTCTCCCCGGGGAAAGCGAGCTGCCATACATACGGCGCTACCCATATATATATATTTTTTTTCCTGCATGCGTGTATTCATGTTTCCTGAGACTTAATGCCGTGTGAGATGGAATTTTTTTACTTTATTCCAAGTCCCACGGGTATTTGATGGACATTTTTATCTATGCCTTTACAATTTTGCCAGGAAAGACCCTTTTGTCAATCGTGGGATCTTTAACGTGCACACCCCAATGTAGTGTACACGAAGGGACCTCGGTTTTTCGTCTCATCCGAAAGACTAGCACTTGAACCCACCACCTAGGTTAGGAAAGGGGGGAGAAAATTGCGGCCTGACCCAGGCCTGAACTGACACGCAACCTCTCGCTTCCGCGGAGCGCAAGTGCGTTACCACTCGGCCACCCAGTAGTAGTTATCCTTTCAGGCGGGACACACTTGGGTCTCTATTCTGCATTATTGTATAGTATGGACCCTAACTCATTTTGACGCAATTGTTTCTATTCTGCATTAGTTGACATCTACTGATGTGTTTTTTTCTGGGACACTGACAGTTTTTATTTCGCATTAGTAGACGAACATATTGTTTTTCTTGGACATGCCGACCGGGATGTTGCTATCAGTCTTCCTTAGCTGAAACAGTTCCTTGTTTTTCTTGGACACAGATGTTTCTATTCAACTTTTGGAGAAATAAGTCGTTCATTCACACACTGATTCATACACTGACTCACACACACACACCGTCACAAGCCGCACACACACACACACACACACACACAGCGGGCTCGCACACGCACTGCAGTGCACGTAGTACACACACTAACTCACGACACTGCCAGTGCACACAGTGACACACACACTCACACTGTGACACACAAACACACACACTTGTACACACCGTCAAACACACACCGTCACACAAACACACACACGCACCGGCACACACACATCACTGAAACACATACACACACACACCGTGACAGCACAAGGCACCGACACTTTTGCAGATGGTTACCAAAACTACTACATATATATCGATGTGTTAATTGGGTCTCCGGTTACAGACATTGTCGTCACACCACCTGCGGCATTGACACACCGACTTCAAGTCTGGCACTCAAGTGTAACGTTGTTAGACTTTGATAGGAACAAAAGATCTCATTGGCCGTGTTTTAGAAACTCTGTGGAATCGATCCTGATGGCAATCTTCAGTGACAAAGCTCCTACTGTGCTGGTCCTTTTTGCACACTCCAGCAAACCCAGCAGTGTTCCCCATAATTATTATCAGCTGTTGGTCTACTGATAGAAATCGCAGGCTTGAAAGAGGACGGACGAGCAAGAAGGAATAGGTGCACGGCAATTTGGAGAACGGGGCCAACTGAGAATAGAAGAAAGAAAAGAAAAACGTCGATTACCCCGCCCCCCCTCTACACACACCTCAACCCCACCACCCCCTCCATCCACCCTCTCACTCCGTCAAGTGTTGCAGCCTACAAACGGCTCCATAGACTGATCTTGTAATGTCAATGTGTGCCCACGAAAAAGGCTTTCAGGTGCTTAGAAACGTGCTTTCGTGGACAAATAATTGCCCAGCATTGAGAGGCACTCCATGTACAGATCGATGTAAAAACAGTGACCCTTTGTAGATTTTGAGTCGTGGCGGGGGACCTTACATGCCTCGACCGTTAAAAAGAAAACTAGTTAAAGCCGGCTCACTCTTTAATCCTGTAAACAATATTCGGCTCACCGTCTCAGTTCCGGCCATGCAGGCTTTTACATGGAATAAGACCATCCCTCCACTTTATCACACACCAAAAATCAACAGCCTCCATGGGTGCTGTCTGTACATGGTGGGGCAATTTTGATAGAATTAATTTCGTACGAGCCACTGGAGGGCATTTTTAGAAATTAATTCATGAAACAATTCCAACTTAGTACAGCAAGCAGTTTGTTTGTTTGTTTGCTTAACGCCCAGCCGACCACGAAGGGCCATATCAGGGCGGTGCTGCTTTGACATTTAACGTGCGCCACAGACAAGACAAGTCACAGCACAGGCTTCATGTCTCACCCAGTCACATAGTTATTCTGACGCCGGACCAACCAGTCCTAGCATTAACCCCATAATGCCGGACGCCAGGCGGAGCAGCCACTAGATTGCCAATTTTAAAGTCTTAGGTATGACCCGGCCGGGGTTCGAACCCACGACCTCCCGATCACGGGGCGGACGCCTTACCACTAGGCCAACCGTGCCGGTCAGCAAGCAGTCAGGGTGTTGATTGGTTTTTTTTTGTTTTTTTTTTTAAATTGCCAAGCACATCATTGTGGGGCTTTTAATAAAAAAAATCAAGCATCCGTCTATAACGTATCAACATTCATCCTTCAACATTTACACAATGCTGAAATATCTCAACGCTATATCCTAACATCACATTTATATCAATAGACCTACCATATCTGTACTTACTGATACACATTTTTGAAATGAGCAAAATATGATTAATAATTTTGTTTGTGGGGGTTTGCACTTCTGGAGAATAACCAAACAATACATCTTTTTCTGTTAATATAATATTTTCTCCCGTATTAACAAATATACATCTTCTAACACTTTCCCAAAACAATTTCATTTTGCTACATTTCCAAAAGAAGTGTTCAATATAATCCATTTCATTACAAAGACTACATAAACTATTTTCTTTTAACTTCATTTTATGCAATAAAATATTTGTTGGATAAATATTATGTAAAATTTTCCATTGGAGTAACTTTAATCTTTCTTCGCTTCTACATGCACTTGCCAGGACCCAATACTTTTCGTCAATGCAAATGTTATATTTGTGGGACCCAAATTTTACAGAGCAGGGTTTTGATTGTTGGTACGTGTCCAAGGGGAGGGATGGTCTAGATCTCATCCCATGTCAAAGCCTGGCCACATCTGAGACGGGTACGGTGAGCCGAAGGTTTTACACGGGAAGGAGTGTGACTTTAACAGTCCCGTCACCCCAACACTGTCCTCGTCTGCTGATCAGAGGGAGCAGTGTACCATGGAGACAGCACATTGATCTACTGGGAGTCTATGAGGGTAAGTCTCAAATGAAGTACATGTACTGAACTCCATTTGATTTTATGATTTTCCCAACGGTGTTGGGTTTTGAGGGAAGGGAGAGAGAGTGTGTCTGTCTGTCTGTGTGTGTCTGTATGTGTGTGTGTGTGTGTGGTATTTTACAGCGTGAATGAATAGTTGCAAAGTGTCATAAATTGTACTATTTCAGCAACTGAGGCTGTTTGGATTCTGTCTTTTACTTTGGTTTGGTTCCATCGTTTGGGGATATTTGTAAACCGCTCAGTGTCTAATAAGTCGATTTATTTCACTGTGAAATGTATTTATTGCTCTGAAATAAATCCAAGTGGACATAGAAGAAGAAGTAGTGTTCATTTGAGTTGCTTATGCAAATTATGTGTGTTGTCTTGCTTTATCACGGTGGAGACACGTTACGCCCAATATACGTACCCAGACGGTTGTTACGCCCGATTTTGTACCCAGGACATCGACGTGGCGTGTGGGTATGCTCACTTAAATTAGATTATCTCAGGCATTTCGTCAAAGTTGACATCAAACTATATACGCATGAACTACTAAATGTCTCAGCCACTTCGTAGTATAATTTTAACTGAGATAGATCTTGTTTTGTAGGCGAGAAATTCAAAAATACCGCGTCCTTCACTCGTGTATTTAGTGCAAGACCTGTTCAACGGAAAACATGAAACGTAGTCTACTTACAGACTAAAATTATGCACGGAAACAAAAAAGAACTCAGACATATCTATCAGAGTTAATTTCATGTTTCTAATTAAAAGGAAAGGGGGGTAAAATGAAGAATATTTGTGTGTCGTGTTACGGTCCCCACAATCAGCTTGTTACGGTCCCCACAATCAGCTTGTTACGGTCCCCACAATCAGCTTGTTACGGTCCCCACAATCAGCTTGTTACGGTCCCCACAATCAGCTTGTTACGGTCCCCACAATCAGCTTGTTACGGTCCCCACAATCAGCTTGTTACGGTCCCCACAATCAGCTTGTTACGGTCCCCACAATCAGCTTATTACCCGCAAAAATAGTGTTCGTTGTTCTTACGCGCCCCGGTCATATAGCTTTTAACGCTGACATCTTCAGTCATATATATATATATCCGTGAAGAAATGACAGGCAGTCACACTCAGTTGTACCAAGGACTGTCTCTCTATCTCTCTGTCTATTTTTCATCGGTTCGGAGTTGTGGCTTTCAGCAGGGCGCGGGGGAATGGAGATCTCGGGTGTAATCGCTGACTGGCGTTATCGACATCAGCGCAACAGAAGAGGTTGAAACTGAACCAGCACCAGTATTATCATCCACACCGAAGGCAAAGAGGCCTGTTCAGAAGTTCCAGTGTTCTGATTGTGGCAAATGGCAGTTACAGTCAGAAACGCAATCTTTTTGTCCATGAGAAAACAATTCACAGGAAAGAGCCTGAGTGGAAACATTTTTGTGGTCTGTGCTCAAAAACATTTAAAAGGCCACGCGATTTGTATACTAAACCTTCCAACAGTGTGCATACCAAGCTCTAGCCACACAAGTGCAACGCACGTGGAAAAGCATGCGCCAGTATAGCAGGTCATTGGAATCGTCGCAGCATGTATGTCACATAGATTAGAAACCATGGTAACGCACAAGTGTCCCTGGCCTTCTTGTGGAAAGACATTTGCAAAATGAAAGTACATGCTTGATCATGAAAAAAGTCACACGGGGGAAACTAGCTACAGCTGTGAGAGGTGTTTGATGAGTTTTAAGTTTCGCAAGCAAATTGGTCGCCTTCTGAGAAAATGTTTTGAGTAGATGTTTACGTTTACTTTTAGATGTTTACGTTTACTTTTTGTGGGCCACTGCACTTCCATTTTCGAACTTTTTGTTTTTTAATAGGAGCCTTACGAGTCGAGCGTTTATTTTTTTTCATTCTGTAGAAAAGACTGTTTCTACACTTCAAATGTGCAACTAAGCTGCTGATCGATTCAGCTGATTTTCGTTTTCAACTGGAGCCTTACGAGCGTTTTGTGTGTATTATTTTGTTTTGTTTTGTAGAAATGTCTGTTTCTATTCTTCCAATGTGCAACTAGGCTACTGATTGAGCAATGATTTTATTGGCAATGTA
Organism: Littorina saxatilis; assembly: GCF_037325665.1. Taxonomy (NCBI): domain Eukaryota; kingdom Metazoa; phylum Mollusca; class Gastropoda; order Littorinimorpha; family Littorinidae; genus Littorina; species Littorina saxatilis. The sequence goes on from NC_090245.1 coordinate 102,975,118, forward strand.
GAACAATTTCTTTTGATTTGACCAAAATCTCCTTTAATTTGTACCCCCCTTCACACACACACACACACACACACTGACACACACACACACACACACACACAAACACACACACAAACACGCACACACACACACACACACACACACACACACACACACACACACACACACAGACACCCACATACTGTAAGTTCGTTGTCACTATGGGCATTAACAGCGTGGTTAATAACATCTTCAAAGACCAAGATCTCCTTTAATTTGTACACCCCCCCTTCACACACAGACACACACGTACACACACACACACACACACACACACACACACACACACATACACACACACCTACTTCTTCACTTGAAATTGCTGGAATATTTATTTTGTTTGCATCATCAAACACGATTTAAATTTTGTGTGTGTGGTTTCTTACACAATAAAAGTTTTAACATGCTTTTGAAGAATTGATGGGACCCCTTTAAAATCTGTCCGTACGTATGATCTTTTCCCAGTCTGTGAATTTAGTGTGAGAACCCGTATTGTAAGTTCGTTGTCACTATGGGCATTACTGAACAGCGTGGTTAATAACATCTGCAAAGAGCTCATGATCAGAGTGATCGTAGTAGCATCTGAAATCTATGTGTTTAAAGGCAGAGTAAGCCTCCCGTAAACCATCACAGATACGGTCAGGCTTTTACACACAGTACAAACACCCTTTCATTTAAACACTCACCAATTGAGAACATCCTAGGTGCCCTCCGTAAAGAGCGAACAATTTTCAAAGAATTTATTTTTGCGTGGTTTATCTTACCCCTGAGCCATCGTGAACCCGTGTGATCCAGTTTTCCCTTTTCACAATGCAGTCGTCATAGTTAGTCATTTGAATGCGACTCGACGTGAGCTTATCTACAATAGCACGTTTTTTATGCACGAAACAACGGCTGTGGTTCACAAGAACTCTAGCGATGGCTTTTGACTGTTGAGAGGAACGGCGATTTGCACTGATAAACCGGCCGTCGTCTGCTACGACCCTTGCGTGACCCTGCTTCCGGGCTTTTCTTTTTTTAAACTTTCACAACTTCGAATTGTTCTGATCTTGTCTTGATGAAAAACGAATTCTTTTATGATTAAAGAATGTTTGTGTAACAAGCTGTCAATTTATTATTTAGATTTTAAAAGTTAGGTCTAGCGCAAAAACGAGGCGCCGTTGTTGTTAACGGAACAAGTCTACGAAAATAAATTCTTGGAAAATGTCTCACGCTCGACAGAAAGCAGCCAGGATGTTCCCGTTCGGTGAGCGTTCAAATGGAAGTATGCTTGTACTGTATTTAGACGCTCGGGGAGCTCTGTGATGGTTTACGGGAGGCTTACTGTGCCTTTAACTAATAACAAGAAATTCCTCCGAGGTAGGAAAAACACCCCCGTCCTTACCATTCTCACTGCCACCAACTGAGAAGGTTATTTCCCTTTGACCATTAATATGTCCCTCTATAAGTCCTTGTAGAATCTTAATCCACCAATAACTCCCTAACCGTGTGTTTGACTGGTCCCAATTTTTGTAAGGACTGTCTCAGGAATGTATAGAACCTGTTCACCAAGTTTGGTGACGATCGGTCCGTTCATTCTTGAGATCTATATGCGAACACAAACACACAAACACACAAACAAACAAACAAACACATCGACCGAATCCTATACACACCCCTATACCGGGGGTGTAAATACATGAACATGGAGGTTAAAGAAAAGTTTCAATGCCTGGGGCACGTAACAGGGGAAGACTGGGGCCCGTAACTGTCAGGAAATGGAAAAGTCTGGGGTGCGTAACACTGAGCACACGGGTACCTTTTATTGTGTTCTCGTACTTCTTCACGATACATCTAGTCATTATGCCCTTTTCCCCTAAAGTTGAAGAGAGTCTAAAAAAATCAGTTTTGTGGATAGCATACCAATGGACTGCGTATCTTTAGTGTTTTTACCATTTTTGAGTCACTTGAGAAAAAGTGACTCTATGTAATCGGTCAGTGTTAGTCTGTCCGGCCGGCCGTCCGGCCGGCCGTCCGTAGACACCACCTTAACGTTGGACTTTTCTCGGAAACTATCAAAGCGATCCGGCTCATATTTTGTTTAGTCGTGACCTCCAATGACCTCTACACTTTAACGATGGTTTCGTTGACCTTTGACCTTTTTCAAGGTCACAGGTCAGCGTCAAAGGAAAAATTAGACATTTTATATCTTTGACAAAGTTCATCGGATGTGATTGAAACTTTGTAGGATTATTCTTTACATCAAAGTATTTACATCTGTAGCCTTTTACGAACGTTATCAGAAAAACAAGGGAGATAACTAGCCTTTTCTGTTCGGCAACACACAACTTAACGTTGGGCTTTTCTCGGAAACTATAAAAGTGACCGGGCTCAAATTTTATGTGAACGTGACTCCCAGTGACCTCTACACTTTGACGTCTGCTTTGGTGACCTTTGACCTTTTTCAAGGTCACAGGTATGTCTTGAAGGAAAAAAATTGAAATATCATATCTCTGAAACTATTCATCGGATTTGATTCAAACTTTATAGGATTATTCTTTACATCAAATTATTTACATCTGTATTGTGGTTGTGAATAGCAATTTCTTCCTGTCCATCTGATGCCTCATATAATATTCAGAACTGCGAAAGTGACTCGATCGAGCGTTTGCTCTTCTTGTTTCTCTCCGACGTAGTCACATTTTCGTTGAAATCAAGTTTTCTTGAGTGATTGTGTTAAACAAAACGCCTAAAACTGATTTAAACATAAACACTACTTAGTGCAGAAAACATTCACAACCATAACTGAACTAATCTGTTTTTAGTACGCTTCTGATTCTTTTCTGCAATACAATTTTAGCCAGCATACATTCACACCGCTTTCGTCTTCTGGGTCCAAAGTAGGGCGTAACGACCGTCTGGGTACGTGTATTGGGCATAACGTGTCTCCACCGTGTTTATGCTTCTTCACCACTTGAGTCAGTTCTCTGCTTGTCAAGTTCATGGACTTATCTGAAGGCGTGTCTAATTTCATTTCCACAGACTGAGCAGGTGATAGAAGTATTTGATAGCCTGAAGTGGTGTTTTAGGACACGCTCGCTGCCTAGCACTGGGCCAGTGTCTGATTTGTATTTGTTGATTATATATTTATTATTTATTTGAAAGGCGCTTCAGGTTCGTCATTCGGGAGGGAGTTGAAGGCTTCGAGAATACGTAAAAAGTGGACAAACTCGGATAAAATTGTGTCACTTTACCATGGAAACAGTTTCACAGACGGTATGTGTGTGTGTGTGTGTGTGTGTGTGTGTGTCACTGTGTGTGTGTGTGTGTCTGTGTGTGTGACGTGGTGTTTGTGTGTGTGTGTGTGTGTGTGTGTCCCTCTCTCCCTCATCCTAACCTCTCTCTCTTAATTAACACTTTCTCCACACATGCATGTATTTGCTTGAATCTATACATATACATTCTCTGTCTGTCTCTCTGTCCCTTTCTGTCTGTCTGTCTGTCTGTCTGTCTGTCTGTCTGTCTGTCTGTCTCTCTCTCTCTCTCTCTCTCTCTCTCTCTCTCTCTCCGAAAATGTGTGCAAAACATCTATACGTCAGCTTTCCCTTTCTTTTAACCTTCATTCTTCCTTGTCCATCTACTAATATGATTCATCAGCATTTCTCTGTTCAAAGAGAGTAGAACTTACACTAAGGCATCGTGTCTTTCAGATGAAGGGCGATGCTGGTTTACTGGGCCTTCCGCAGCTTCAGACTCCTGTGTCTTTCAGGCCTGCACTCAGGCAGCTTCACAAGCAACGCAGAGGTCAGTGTGTGATCATGAAATAAAAACAAGTCGCGTAAGGCGAAAATACAATATTTAGTCAAGTAGCTGCCATTTTTCAGCAAGACCGTATACTCGTAGCATCGTCAGTCCACCGCTCATGGCAAAGGCAGTGAAATTGACAAGAAGAGCGGGGTAGTAGTTGCGCTAAGAAGGATAGCACGCTTTTCTGTACCTCTCTTTGTTTTAACTTTCTGAGCGTGTTTTTAATCCAAACATATCATATCTATATGTTTTTGGAATCAGGAACCGACAAGGAATAAGATGAAAGTGTTTTTAAATTGATTTGGACAATTTAATTTTGATAATAATTTTTATTTATTTAATTTTCAGAGCTTGTTTTTAATCCGAATATAACATATTAATATGTTTTTGGAATCAGCAAATGATGGAGAATAAGATAAACGTAAATTTGGATCGTTTTATAATTTTTTATTTTTTTTTACAATTTTCAGATTTTTAATGACCAAAGTCATTAGTTAATTTTTAAGCCACCAAGCTGAAATGCAATACCGAACCCCGGGCTTCGTCGAAGATTACTTGACCAAAATTTCAACCAATTTGGTTGAAAAATGAGGGCGTGACAGTGCCGCCTCAACTTTCACGAAAAGCCGGATATGACGTCATCAAAGACATTTATCACAAAAATGAAAAAAACGTATGGGGATATCAATCCCAGGAACTCTCATGTCAAATTTCATAAAGATCGGTCCAGTAGTTTGGTCTGAATCGCTCTACACGCACGCACACACACACACACACACACACACATACATACACACATACACCACGACCCTCGTTTCGATTCCCCCTCGATGTTAAAATATTTAGTCAAAACTTGACTAAATGTAAAAACGAATAGACTACCAACGTTCTAAAATTCAGAATAAAAAAACAAAAAAGGTATAGTGTTGGAACGTTTAATTATTGACAAAACATAACGTTACGTTCACAAACACATGTAAAACGTAACGTTTTGTTTTGTCAATAAATTAAACCTTTCTTGTTTTTTGATTATGTGTGATGATGAGTTTTTGTGCATTTTGCGCACTGACAAACAGTCGGAGACTGAGGCCGGAATCAGTGACTGATGGATACACTGACTTTGACTTACCATGCATGAGTCCAAGTGTCTTGGGGCTAAGGTAAATGATAGGTACATGCTCATGAACAACAGCCTGCTGCTGAGTTTTCGGAGTGGAATATTAATAAAGGAAAAAGAAAAAAAGAGTATATATTATAATGCCGGTAGGGGCTGTGGTAATTTGCAGATGTACACAATTATATAGGTGTCACTCACTGTTCTTAATTAATAACATATGAATGATCATGCAGCCTGCACTGAGAGTCACAGACCCCACTACCATAATCTTCATAGAAATGGCCGATATTTGACCCCCCCCCCCCCCCCCAAAAAAAAAAAAAAAAAGGAAAGAAGAAAAAACAAAACTGAAGAGCATAAAAAGCGATGAATGCATTGACCTGGGTTAGTCGACAAACACTTTATGTGTCGTATTCAACCATTATTTATTTATCGATTTGCTATAGTATATATAATAATGTAACTACCTCAACAGAAACAGCCGCTCTGCGGGAGCTGTGGCATTCTTTTGCCGAGAAGCGCGAACCACGACGACAGCGAGAACTGAAAGGCAAAGCCTGCCCCGATCCCGCCAAGCAAAACATCACTACCATGCTTGAGGAGATTGTTGAGAACGACAAATCTCAAGTGGATCCAGCTGTCCAAGAAACTACGGTCAACACACAAGAAGACAGGGTTGTTACCAGGGCGACACAAGCTGATGGAGAAGCCAGTAAAGAAACAGTCAGGGAACTACAGCCTGCTCTGCCTGCCATTTCAGCATCCACAACTAACATCAGCGCGGTGTTTCCCCAGCAGCGACCTTACAGATCCGCTGCAGTGCCGTCACTACGTACTAAAACCTCACAGGGGAGGAACACAGCGTCACGATTTCAGCAGCGAAGCAAAGTGACGTCATCACGTCATTTTCGTCTGGATGACGTCAGATCGCCAGTCCCTTACCACACGGCTATCACGCGTCGGCCTGAGCGTGCGTGCAGCCCTAGGTTCCTGGCGCTGACCCAGCTGTGCAGATCTCCCCCCCCCCCCCACCTGATGGATGAGGTGATGTCAAGGTCTCTCACGGCAAAGCCTGCCCTGGGTCGTGATGGTCCCATGAGGAGAGATATCAGAGAACTAGAGGAATACCCGGCTTCGCCGGGGTGAATCGCGAGACAGAGACAGACAGCGTGGCGGTTCATCACAATCACCTCTGCAAGCGAAGTCCTGTCACACGGGATTGAGAATTTTAGAGCTTATTTCTTAGCCCTATATTTTCTGTTGTGGCTTCTCAAATGCCAGAACATACAGACAGACAAAAGCCGCTAGACCCCATCACAAACAGAACTCTACAATCAACAGGTTTTTTCCCACACACACACACAAACACACACACAGAGAAGCCGTATATATATAATATGTATATCTATATCTATAAATATATAGAGATAGGTGAGTGTATTTTTTGCGTGGCTATAAATTGATTCGACCTTTTCACTTTGACAGTACGAACAACTTACGGGTGCAAGGGAAGCGTTCTGGACAGCGCAGTGACATTCTAAAAATAGTACCTCAGAAACGGGAATTAGGGGTGAACGGTGCGACAGAGACAGACAGCGTGGCGGTTCACCACAATCACCTTTGAAAGGCGAAGTCCTGTCAAACGGGATTGAGAATTTTAGAGCTTATTTCTTAGCCCTATATTATCTGCTGTGGCTTCTCACATGCCAGAACATACAGACAGACAAAAGCCGCTAGACCCCATCACAAACAGAACTCTATAATACATAGGTTTTTGCCTACACACACACACAAACACACACACACACAGAGAAGCCGTATATATATATGCATATCTGTATCTATAAATATATAGAGATAGGTGAGAGTGTATTTTTCGCGTGGCTATAAATTGATTCGACCTTTTCACTTTGACAGTAAGAACAACTTACGGGTGCAAGGGAAGCGTTGTGGACTATGGAAAGCCGTTTGGCTCATAACTATTACAGCTGTAATTTAAAATAAATACACCTGTATTTAATGATAAATACAGCTGTATTTATTTCTTAAACGTATACAATAAGTATCATTATTAATTACAGGTGTATTTTTTTTATTAATTACAGGTGTATTTTTTTATTAAATACAGGTGTATTTATTATAAATTACAGGTGTATTTATTTTTAAATACAGGTGTAATTATTATTAAATACAGGTGTATTTATTTTTAAATACAGGTGTATTTATTATTAAATACAGGTGCATTTATTATTAAATACACCTGTATTTATTATAAAATACAGGTGTAATTAATGATAAATACACCTGTATTTAAAAATAAATACACCTGTATTTAAAAATAAATACACCTGTATTTAATAATAAATACACCTGTATTTAAAAATAAATACACCTGTATTTAAAAATAATTACACCTGTATTTAAAAATAAATACACCTGTATTTAAAATTAAATACACCTGTATTTAATAATAAATACACCTGTAATAATCAGTTATAAGTCACGTGGTTAAGCGACTTAAAAACTTGGACTGGGAATCCACATGAAAAACACTAAGCTTATACGCGTCTTCATAGCCTCGCTTTGCCGCCTTTTGACAGACTGAACAGCTCAAGATGGCGGGGGTGGCAAATGTCCCTGATGTTTTGGAAGGTTTGCGAGTGCAGTTTTAATTAACGCTGTTGCCCAGGCTCGCACAGCAGGGTAAGTTAATTGTTTTATCAGACGAATTCGGTTCTTGTGACGATCTACACCGAGTCAGTGGGGCATCCACATCCAGAAGTTGAACTTGAAGGGAGGCCTGTACGCGTTTTTGACCAAAGATGCAAAATATTGGAATTCGGTGCGAGAGACTAGCTGCTATATCGTGTTATCGGTAATCTTGAACTTTAGCGTGTTAAATTCATAGCTCTTAATTCAGAGGCATTTAAGTCTCCAAATTTGTAGAACCTGTACTTGTAATCATAACAAGTCATTTTAGATCCCTTTGAAGTTACGGAATGAACTCCGATGATGAACTGTACGAATGCATTTGACCCATCAAAGAAGGAATTATCCGTGTGACCAGACAAGGGAGACAACTCTTTCGTGTAGATGATGTCCCATGGTTGACAACGTACACCATTTTCGTCACGCTAAAGTTCAAGATTACCTTGTTATCTGTGTGTGTGTGTGTGTAATCCGTTGTAAAGTGTATATTATGATTATTTGGTGGCGGCGGCAGTGGTACGTATATAATCTCATATGGAAAGCCGTTTGGTTCATAACAAACCTTGATTGATATGGGTTAAAGCTGTGGTCTATTTATGACTTTCCGGGGCTACGAGGTTGAAAAATAGGGACAAAATCATGTACAGATTTCTGTACAGCAAACACTACCCGAAACCCCACCTATACGGCGTGTATGACCTTGAGAGCTTCAGTCAACGCTTGAATTTTGCAGTGGTAACATCCGGTTTGCTCTCGCAGAGCTGAGCATATTTGTTGTCAAGAAGGATCGAGCAGAAAAAATAAACGACTTGGCAGGGATTCGAACTCAAGGCATCGGGGCCTCGAAATGTCGGGGCCGATGTCTTAACCGCTAGGCCACTACACCAGTATTGTCAAAGATAAAAAAAATTGATAATTTTATATCATTCTACGCTTGAATTATCATTTATGCGTTGCAAAAACGTAAAAATTGACATTAAAATTTGCCTTTATTTGCAAACATGTTTTACAGAATCGCAGTACATGTTTACACCGTCATGCTACACGACATTCGCGCCATGCAAATAGCTGCGATATCTCTATTTACAACATGCAAGAAAATGACAAGAACAGTAATTGAATCTCTCCAAAGCCAGTTGAAACCAGACATCTAAGAAATAGTTATACATGTATTCACTTCTGAACAACCGGCACGGTTGGCCTAGTGGTAAGGCGTCCGCCCCGTGATCGGGAGGTCGTGGGTTCGAACCCCGGCCGGGTCATACCTAAGACTTTAAAATTGGCAATCTAGTGGTTGCTCCGCCTGGCGTCTGGCATTATGGGGTTAATGCTAGGACTGGTTGGTCCGGTGTCAGAATAATGTGACTGGGTGAGCCATGAAGCCTGTGCTGCGACTTCTGTCTTGTGTGTGGCGCACGTTATATGTCAAAGCAGCTCCGCCCTGATATGGCCCTTCGTGGTCGGCTGGGCGTTAAGCAAGCAAACAAACAAACAAACAAACAAACTTCTGAACAATGGGCGGATAGAGATATAAATCATGCTGCTTCAAGAATAACATAACATGAATTCATATCAATGTTTTTCCTTCATTTTCTCAATTGGCGCAGTAGCCTAGTGGTTAGGACATGAGACACGAAGTCGAGAGTTCGAATCTTCGCCGGGGCTTTTATTTTTTCCCCTTGATCTCTCTTGAAGATAAAATATGATCAGTCTTGAGAGAGCAAACCGGCTGTTATCCCTGAAAAATTCAAGCGTTGACTGAAGCTCTCAAGGTCATACACGCCGTATAGGTGGGGTTTCGGGTAGCGTTTGCTGTACAGAATTCTGTACATGATTGTATCCCTATTTTTCAACCTCGTAGCCCAGGAAAGTCATAAATAGACCACAGCTTTAATCTCCAGAGCTGTGTACCAGGGAAAACCATGTTATAAAGTAGACTTTTTATTAAATTTAACTTGAGACATTTAAGCTGTACAAATTAATTTCATTCACAAATACTAGTTTCATAAATATCCTTGGCCTGCAGAGATAGAATAACAAATACTTGCACATTTTGTTTGTCTTAGTGTTCAGTAAAAGTACAAAGGTTTTAAAGTTGTTTTGTTGCAAGTCTGCATCATTAACAACCTGGAGTATTACTGGAAAAAAAATTATTACTAAAGAAAATATGTATACTCTCGATACTCTCCATGCACATGATTTTTGTGCAGACGAGAATTTTTGCAATTCAATAAAAGGGCGACCACTTAGTAAAGTCTTGGTTCAATTATGTTCTTTTTATGGGTTAGTTGTTAGCAACAATGTAACCGACAAACTTCAAACTGAATTTTGGTGCTTTCCTCTAACATATATTATATATTTGAAAAACATCAATGTTTACCTGTGTCAAGTTTCTTTTTTGGGAGAGTATACATTCAAGTTGCCATTTAATACATGTTTTAAGGACTGAAAATACATGTCACAAAATGGGAAACGGCCCAGGAGAATAACTTATATGTAAAGCAGCAAATGATAAGCACATGGTTTTACCCCTGAAAGCTCCAAAGATTTGGGAAAATGAATCTCGTTTGCCTTCACATATCAAACTGAACGTCAAGCAGCTCAAAAAAAGTCTCAAGAAAAGTTACGCTTTCAAAATAGCATTTCATTCTGTGTCGCAAAGCATGCTTAACATTTCTACGCTTCTACAAATGAACACAAGCATGCAATAATTCCCTCTCTTTTGAGTCCTGGTACTTGTATGCTTATTAAGAAAGCGGGATGATGTTTCCTTTATTTCAGAATTTCTTTTTTGTCTTGTTTCAGATGGAAAGTGCGGAGAAACCACCATCTCAGATTTCGTGTTTTTCATGTCTGGGAGCCGGTCCACAGTACCAGGAGGGTACCAGAGTCCTCTGACCGTGGTGTTTGTGGACACACCCGAAAAGCCACTCCCCAGAGTGTCAACTTGTGCCCTCAGAATGCAGGTGTCTGCCCCACACGTCAAGAACTGAGGCAGAAGCTGTCCCAGGCTGTTCTTGAAGGGGGTGGATTTTATTTATTGTAAAAACTTTCCTTCAATGGTGCGATTAGTTTCTGCTTGGTAGCCGTAGCTGTTGGTGTTTCTATCTGTACACACCCTGGGGGGGGGGGGGGGGTGTTAACGTTGAACTTTGAAATCTTAAAATTATTAAGACAAGGTGTGGGTGGTTTTTTTCTCTCCGTAAAATAAGCTTTATTTTAGGTGCCTGTACCGTACATCATTTCTTACTTGCTATTAAATGCAAGAGAGAGACTTTCGAAGATTTGATGTTTGTGTTTCGCATTATTTTTGCTTGGTAGCCGTAGGTGTTGGTGTTTCTTTCTGTACACACCCTGCGAAAAAATGTTTGTTCTGCAATTTTGAAGAGAATTCACAAATGTATTCAAACTGAATTATTTGAGGTCATGCTGCAAAGGAAAAAAAAAACATGACCCTGATTTAACCGGTTTCCTATACTCCTTTACATACCTTGTTTTTGTTTTGATTGTTTTCTTTGCTTTTTGCAGGGGGGGGGGGGGGGGTGTTTAACGTTGAACTTTGAAATCTTAAAATTATTAAGACAAGGTGTGTGTGGGTTTTTTCTCTCAGTAAAATAAGCTTTATTTTGGGTGCCTGTACCGTACATCATTTCTTACTTGCTATTAAATGCAAGAGAGAGACTTTCGAAGATTTGATGTTTGTGTTTTGCATTATTTAAATTGCCGTTGTGTTTCAAGAGTGTGTTCTGTTCTTATTTGTTTTTTTGCACCACTGTTTGTCATTATGTTGCCTGCTTTTCGTGTTCCGTGTAACGCTGTCCATGGAAAACATGTAAAGCATTGTATTTCTCTCGACTATTGATCAAGTAAACTAAGCACTTCACATCATATCAGGTATCAGTTACCTAATGTACAGAATAAATGGTTCAACCCCCCTACTACACGAATAACACGTTGCCAGCAAAATATCAAAAGCACTCGGACTAGCGTTACAGTGTCCCATACAAAACTTGGCAATATACACCATAAACCGGATACAAACAAATCAATTGCACGCTAACAACTTTGTTATACTGTCTCATAATGGTATACAAATTAATAAACTCAAAAGCGTTTGTAACAGTTATGATAATGTGATATTCGTGCCCTGTGTAACGATAGTCTGTTTTTATGTTTTACCAAATTAACCAAAACTGGCGTTGTCTACTGCTTTTCCTTTTATAGTTTTACACTCCTCTGTAGTGAAGGTCACTGCTCACACAAGGGCGGGGATGTAGCTCAGTCCTGTTGGCCGCTGTCAGCGCGAGTTCGTCCCCACGTTCGGCGAGAGATTTATTATTGCTCACAGTCAACTTTGTGTGCAGACTCTCCTCGGTGTCCGAACACCCCCGTGTGTACACGCAAGCACAAGACCAAGTGCGCACGAAAAAGATCCTGTAATCCATGTCAGAGTTCGGTGGGTTATAGAAACACGAAAATACCCAGCATGCTTCCTCCGAACGCGGCGTATGGCTGCCTAAATGGCGGGGTAAAAACGGTCATACACGTAAAAGCCGTGGGAGTTTCAGCCCATGAACGAACAAACGGCTCACACAATTTCAGCTTTCTTGTTTAGTTTATAAATTTCAGCCTCAATTCCTCGTCTCTGTAACCAGTATTAAATAGTGACTGTTTTGCTAACTGTTCAGCTGTCACCTGCCAAGTAGAACCGATGTATTCTTTATGATGTGATAAAATTAAAGTATTCATTCCACTTTGTGATGGATGAACTCGCAACTGCCAAGTATTACCAGTCTTATGATGGGATAAAAATTAAGTATTCATTCCATTTTGTGATAGGTTAACTCTCAACTGCCAAGTAATACCAGTCTAATGATGTGATAAAAATATTCATTCCATTGTGTGATGGGTTAACTCTCACCTGCCAAGTATTACCAGTGTGTCTTGTGATGTGATAAACAAAGTATGCATTCCATTTTGTGATGATTTTCCTTATTTAAAGTGGATTTTCTGCATGACACTTGTTTGATTAAAATTAATTGTATTTGTGGCAGACAACTTGAGTTATGTTTTGTGTTTTTGTAAAAACAACTTGTTTTTTTTAATATGACTGGAAATGAGACTAGCAGCCATGAATCCATAACTACATTTTGCTGTCCATCATAGACATCTCACTCGCACATGTTCATTGCCTCACCATACAGGAATCAAAATCCATACAAACAATTTGTATTATCCAATATTCAAACTTGTCATACACATTTATTCATACACAAGAATTATGTGTCATACACATTCAAGCAATCAAGATCCAATAAATGTATATAATTGATGTTCTTAAAAAGACTACACACACACCTAAATATATAGGTGATCTTTGAAATGGGACATTTACATGCAAAATTCAGAATGCAAACAGAGCTTTGGCTTGCAAATGTAATAGTCATTAACCAGCACATAATATGAATAATTTTTGAAATTGTTGTGATACTGATTCAATTTTTCACATAAAATCAGAATTTCATTTATTTTAGTTTCCTGATACAAATGATTCGTCTAGCTTACCTTGAATAAACATACCAATACGTCAAAAAGTAGGACATCTGAGCTCAAAGATTAATAGTTTGGTTTGAAAAATCTCTAAATACACATAATTACAAAAACAAAACAAAATTCCGTGATAGAACATGTACTGATCTTGCAACTAAAGTAACAAGAAGGGCAAAGCCCATACGACTCGCATGCTTTACACATTTTTCCTACCAAAATACATGTGACCTTGACCCAAGGTCAAGGTCATCCAAGGTCATGCAACACAGCTGTTAATTCAAGACATAGGAGGTACAATGGTGCTTATTGGCTCTTTCTACCATGAGATATGGTCACTTTTAGTGGTTCACTACCTTATTTTGGTCACATTTCATAAGGGTCAAAGTGACCTTGACCTTGATCATATGTGACCAAATGTGTCTCATGATGAAAGCATAACATGTGCCCCACATAATTTTTAAGTTTGAAACAGTTATCTTCCATAGTTCAGGGTCAAGGTCACTTCAAAATATGTATACAATCCAACTTTGAAGAGCTCCTGTGACCTTGACCTTGAAGCAAGGTAAACCAAACTGGTATCAAAAGATGGGGCTTACTTTGCCCTATATATCATATATAGGTGAGGTATTCAATCTCAAAAACTTCAGAGAAAATGGGAAAAATGGGAAAAATAGCTGTTTTTTAGGCAACATTTATGGCCCCTGCGACCTTGACCTTGAAGCAAGGTCAAGATGCTATGTATGTTTTTTGGGGCCTTGTCATCATACACCATCTTGCCAAATTTGGTACTGATAGACTGAATAGTGTCCAAGAAATATCCAACGTTAAAGTTTTCCGGACGGACGGACGGACGACTCGGGTGAGTACATAGACTCACTTTTGCTACGCATGTGAGTCAAAAAGGGGACTCGGGTGTGCTGTTAAAATTGTTGGCACATTTTAGTATCTAAAACTCACCTTTGATTTTAGGGGGTGCCTATTCTTTCTTTATTTTGTGTTTAACATTGTTTTCAACCACGAAGGTTATATCGCGACGGGGGGAGATGGGATAGAGCCACTTGTCAATTGTTTCTTGTTCACAAAAGCACTTAATCAAAAATTTGCTCCAGGGGCTTGCAACGTAGTACAATATATTACCTTACTGGGAGAATGCAAGTTTCCAGTACAAAGGACATAACACTTACATACTGCTTGAGTAAAATCTTTACAAAAATTGACTATATTCTATACAAGAAACACTTAACAAGGGTAAAAGGAGAAACAGAATCAGTTAGTCGCCTCTTACGACATGCTGGGGAGCATCGGGTAAATTCTTCCCCCAAACCCGCGGGGGGTACCTATGCGACTGACCACAATGTTTACTTTCATCAGGCACAAAGTTCTTCAGCAGAAGAATGATTAATATTCTAGCAACAAACATGCAATAAATTCATACATGATTATTGATGTTCAAAAAATGCTCTACACTACTTCACCAAACTAAATGGAGAACTGAAAATGTTTAAAACACTTTCTTTCTTTGGTGTTTTCAACCACGAAGGTTATATCGCCACGTGGAAGGGGGGGGGGGGGGGGGATGGGATAGAGCCACTTGTTAATTGTTTCTTGTTCACAAAAGCACTAATCAAAAAATTGCTCCAGGGGAAAACACTAACCATAAACAATAAACACCACTATGAGGTTTGATAGGTAACTTAAAGGGACCTTGACCTTCAATGAACGTTGCAAAAAGCTTATGTTCTGATGAATATGGGTGAATGAGGCACCATTGAATATAAAAAGAAAAATAACTGATTTGACTCTAGTTAAACTATGGCGCTCATGGCATCATACCAAAGTTTGAACGAGTATCCCTTTCACTGTTCTGTACAGCTGTGAAAACACAGTGAGACATAATAATAATGAACATAAATTAATCACCCCTTCTCGCCAGAGCTCACGGCAATACACAATAGCAAAACAAATCAGAGCATTCACACACCGACACACACAAAGTCGTTAAAGGTTTATTGGCTGCGGCAATAATAGCCGCAAGAATAATCCTTTAGTTCGTTCAAAGTACCCAAGCATGTCCTGTATACAAAAGTAAGGCGATTGAGATTTTATTTTGGTTTTTTTACACAAGCCAGAGAACACCAGTGCTTGTGAGAGCAAAACGTTTGCCCGTAGGGAAGTGAACCTTCCTTATCTTTCGCACCAGAGAGCTGTTCAAAAGGGGTATTGTGCAAGTTGGCTATTAAACCATTGTAATTCGGAAAATGTCTTTAACCTTCGCCGGCACTCGTGGGTCCGTGCGGACCCAGAAGGGTGTTTGATTGCAAATATCTTTTAAACGAGTTGGAATTTTTTAATGAGCTTTTAGAAATGCCTCAGACACCTAACAAGCTATCATCTCCTAAAAGCTCATTAAATTTCAGTGATAATTAATTAATTAATTAATGGTCAAATTTAGACTACACACGGAAGCATTTGTGGGGACGTGCGGACCCATACTTCTCAAAGAAGGAAAAGCGTGTATACCCTTCCGAGGCACTCGTGGGTCCGTGCGGACCCAGAAGGGTGTTTGATTGCAAATGAGACAGTGACAAAAGGTCAGGTGTCATGTCTACTGTCCCGAATGACACACGATTGCTGACATTTCACCATTGCCAAAAGAATAAACAAATAAGAAATAGGTAGAAAATGAATGTGAAAACTGACTTTGATTGTTGATCAGTATTTTCTATACCACTAACAAATAATCTACTTACACATAGCTGTTTGGCAAATGTATGTTGCATGGGACACACTGACATGAAAGTGGAAGATGTTTTTCCCTCTAGAGAAACTACATATCAAGTTACACTTTTTGTGCTCTTCCATTCCAGTTGGCAATCAATTGTTAACGCATGTTATTAGAAAAAATAGAACGAAAACAGATTAGATAGAATGAAAAATGTACTGGTGATGTCATTTGGGACATACTGACATGAAAACGTCACCTTTTGTCATTGTCTCAAATATCTCTTAAACGAGTTGGAATTTTTTAATGAGCTTTTAGAAATGCCTCAGACACCTACAAAGCTTTCATCTCCTAAAAGCTCATTAAATTTCAGTGATAATTAATTAATTAATTAATGGTCAAATTTAGACTACACACGGAAGCATTCGTGGGGACGTGCGGACCCATACTTCTCAAAGAAGGAAAAGCGTGTATACCCTTCCGAGGCACTCGTGGGTCCATGCGGACCCATACTTCTCAAAGAAGGACAATTGTGCAAACCCTTCCGTGGCACTCGTGGGGCCATGCAGACCCATAATATTTTACCAAATACCGTGTGCAGTCTAAATTTGACCATTAATTAATTAATTAATTATCACTGAAATTTAATGAGCTTTTAGGAGATGATAGCTTTTTAGGTGTCTGAGGCATTTCTAAAAGCTCATTAAAAAATTCCAACTCGTTTAAGAGATATTTGCATCAAACACCCTTCTGTGTCCGCACGGACCCACGAGTGCCACGGAAGGATATGCATATTTTTCTTTCTTTGAGAAGCATGGGTCTGCACGGCCCCACGAGTGCCACGGAAGGATATGCACATTTTTCCTTCTTTGAGAAGCATGGGTCTGCACGGCCCCACGAATGCGTCCGTGTGTAGTCGATAACGAGTGCCGGCGAAGGTTAATGGCTGAATAACAATGAGTTCCTTTATACGTTGGATTGGGCAAGCCATATATATATATATATATATATATATATATATATATATATAAATATATCTAGCATCAATAAACCTAAAAATACACTAAGGTCTTTTTCAAAAACAATAGTCTGTTTTAAAAACTTTCAGCAATTTTCAACTTTATAAATCTATACTATAGATACATCAAAAGAAATTTGGTCAGACATGGGATTCAGAAAAAGTGATAATTAAGGAAAAAAAAAGTAGGGTCCAGGGGCAACGCCCCTGGTCGGGGTCTGGGGGCAAAGCCCCCAGAAGCTGAAGGTTTTTAGTATTTTAGACACACAAAAATGGCCCTGAAATGCATATTTCAGCTTAATCATAGCCCCCCCCTCCCTTTCCATGTTTCTCAAATTAATTTTACGCTAAGACTCAAAATAAGGAGGAGAAAGAGAGAGAGAGAGAGAGAGAGAGAGAGAGGCGGGGATGGGGGGGGGGGTGGTGGCGTGTGACGGTGTGGTTTCAATGTTCTTACCTCGTCGGTGCCAAACGACCCCAGTGACTGATTACACGACTGGGTTTTCAGGATAGTCAGGTGCTTGTTGCTTTTCAAGTGGCTTTTGAGGGCAGTCTTTCCATTGGAACCGTAGTTGATAACATTAACATCGTTGCACAAAGTGCACTAAGTTTTTCCCGGCAAGTTGATTTTAGCAAAAGCATCGCCAACTTTCAGTTTCACGTCTTGTGTCTTCTGGCCTTTCTCGTATTTCCAGCTCAATGATACAACTTCATCGAGCCAGTCGAATCTCCAGAGATTTTTCTTGTACTTCTGCTGGTCAATTTCCCGGGATAGAACGGTTTCGTCTCGCTTTAGCTTCCTCATCATTTTGGCAAGTGGCTCGAAGCGATGTAAAAATGGCGCCGAATCATTCTCATACGGTATGCTTTAGCTTATACTGAATCCCCGATAGCTACGTTGAAACGGTGACTGTAGGAGACAAAGACACAGAGCGCGTTCCCATACGGATCGACCAGCAACAGTCTGACCGTTTTAGGAACCAACCGTTCAAGAATAGTATGGAATGGAGCGTCGCGATCAGCGGACCGGCCGAAAAACTTGGGTCTTTACCTACATATACCCCAACATTTTCTCAGCGGATTTGCACGAATCTCAAGAATGATCCCTGGAGCCTAAAAATTTACGGAATTCCGTAATTTTACGGAAGAATCCCATGTCTGTTTGGTGCAATTAAACAGGTAACCTAATGGCAAATCATTGTGTAAAACTTTCTTTACAACTTTCTTTCACAAAGTGTACATATTTTTTTTTTTTTTTTAGCAATATTGTTTTCGTGGTGCAGTACCTGTGTTTAAAAATAATAAAATACACAGCGGACATAATTTCGCTTTATTTGAATGACTTTCCACTTTACAAAGATTGGTTTAGAATTAGAGCGCAGATTTAAACCAATTTGAAAAAAACAGTTGCTTATACCTTCTACCATGCTTGGTACTTTGAACAAACTTTATGATTGTTTTTGAGGCTTTCATTGTTGCAGCCCAATGCTGCTCAGTGCAAATTAACTTTTTTGAAGGCGAAGTGTCTGCACCCAGACACATCCTTACTCTGAGGTCTCAAAGCAAACCCGCAAATTGAGGCACACCTCCCAACGCCATGCAAGATATTGCAGATTTATTGCACGATTACGTGGCTAGAGCGGATAGGGCAAGTAGCCTAATAAGTTTACAATTTAAAACGAATGCTTCTTTCATTGACAAAAGCAGTAATCATGTGTCAAAACACTGGATCGGCTTTGGAATGCGCTTGTAAATAAAAGTAGACAATGAATTTTTCTTGTGATTCCACTGACCAATCTGCTTGTAGTCTGGACAATCAAGCGTACAAAATATGGCAAAATCGTATGGGTTCACAGGTCTGCTATACACTTCAGGTTTGGGGTGTCCACAAGCTAACTTTTTTTTTACTCGAGCATGTTGGCAACGAACTGGAGAACAACATCTGACCATGTTGATCGGTGGGTGGCCCACTCCGAGGGTCAATGCGCTCCGTTAGTTGCACGAGCTGTTCCTCAGAGAGGGGGCAAGCCGTGGCAGGCACATCCTAACGACTGTCTGGCAAAGGATGGTCCTCGATTATCGATTGAAGGCTTCTCCCTTTCCAGAAGTCCTGTACTGCTGTGGATGTGCTGGCTCGTCTCTCCAGCATCCCCCTGAAGAAGAGCTGCAGGGGAGTTCTGTTGCGCTCTGTCCTCAGGGGTTGGTGGTTCTTCTGTTCCACAATCCACTGTAGGGACCGGTTCAGCCTGGGCAGAAAAACATAGTGGAGGGCCCACAAGTGAATGGGATTGTCCATGTTCAGTATCCCCAGACCACCTTCTGCCTGTGGTGTTCCCATTGCAGTAAACAGGTCATGGTAAGGGTTCACCACATCTTTCCAGACGTCGAGCCAGAGACGCTCGATCCTTTGGTTATGGTCACTGCGGCCTTGCATCGCACTGCCTCTCCCTTCTCCCCTGTGTTCATTCATGAGGGCGACGACATCCAGATTCTCGCCACCATGGTCCATGCGGACTCTTGACGGGAGTCCAAAGCGTTGGGTTCCACCCAAAAACAGATCCCGAACGGTCTCTGACCTGTTGTTTCGGTGGCATGGAGGAAGGTAGTGGCCCGGCTAAAGCCATCGATTGCCCCATGAATCACCATTTTCCACCTGCAATATAACAAACAGAGATCCGTTTCCATATGTGATTTCACCACACAAATTCTGATTAAAGAGTTATTGGGAAATAAGTACAGGTAACATGCTCAGTAAATATTAAAAAGTAATGGTCAAAGTGCTTTTTCATGACCGAGAATCAAGACCATTATTTTTAATATATATCATTGAGAAAAGGTGTGTAACCCATTTAATCCACCTTTCTTCAATTTTGCAAAGAAATAAATCAAGAAAAGCAATTGCTTTATATGACTTTTCTTCGTCATGTCCATAAGCCTTAAGGGTCTTGTAGGTCTTAAAAGGAGGATTCCACTAACTGCTGGGACTCTAAAATTTGATAAAAATAAGCAAAATTTTGGTAATGTCTGCTGGTTAATAACACATACAATTCAGTGAAATTTAATAAAAAATAACTGAGAAAACCGCAATGTAAAGCTTTTACAAACTTGACCCCACTGTGACCCCAAAATGTGACAGGGATCAACCAAACTAGGGTCACGTAGGTAGATGATCAAATCCTTCAAGTGTTCAAAGTTTCAAAGCTCAAGCTTCAAAAACACCTGAGATAACATCAATGTTAAGATATTTTGATTCGAACATGACCCCCTGTGACCCCAAAACTTGACGAAGGTCAATCTTCTTCTTCTTCAGCGTTCGACGATGGCTGTGTCTAGATTCTTTCAGGCCTGGGAATGAGTAAAAGTGGTTTGGGCGTACTGACGGGAAAATGTTGCGTTTTAAGCATTTTTAAGGGCACACGGAGGCTCTTTTCTTACACAATTAGAAAAGGACTTCGTCGTAAATACGACGAAAGGCGTATCATTCCCAGGCCTGTTCTTTGGCCCGTGATGTTGACGAAGTGGGCTGTGACGAAGGTCAATCAACCTTATGTCGTCTTCTTCTTCTTATGCGTTCGTGGGCTGAAACTCCCACGTGCACTCGTGGTTTGCACGAGTGGAATTTTACGTGTATGACCGTTTTTACCCCACCATTTAGGCAGCCATACGCCGCTTTCGGAGGAAGCATGCTGGGTATTTTCTTGTTTCTATAACCCACCGAACTCTGACATGGATTACAGGATCTTTTTCGTGCGCACTTGGTCTTGTGCTTGTGTGTACACACGGGGGTGTTCGGACACCGAGGAGAGTCTGCACACAAAGTTGACTCCGAGAAATAAATCTCCCGCCGAACGTGGGGACGAACTCACGCTGACAGCAGGCAACTGGATACAAATCTAGCGCGCTACCGACTGAGCTACATCCCCGCCCACAATCTTATGTCAAGTTGGTACATTATCAAAACCTAGAAGTGTGCGTACTATTAACCCTTACACCGGTGCAATTCTGTAACACATGTTACATAGCCACTGGTGAATTAACAGAGAGAAACATAACAAAAAACAGTCATATAGGTTTTCGCATCAATGGGAGGTAATCGGAACCGACCAAACAGACTGAGCCAATAGCGCGACATATGTCGTGACAACCAGGTGACAGCATACGTAAAGTAGCGCGACATATGTCGCGACAACCAGCCTAAGGGTTAAAGCTCTAGCTAAAAACACATCTGAGATAACATCAACGTTAAGTTTTTATTAAACGAACATGACCCCGCTGTGACCCCAAAATTTGATGAGGGTCAACGAAACTGCGGTCACTTCGTGAAATCATCAAACCCTAAAAGTGTGCAAAGTTTCAGAGGTCTAGCTGTATAAACTTCTGAGATAACAGCTCAACGTTACATTTTTTGTCCTTGGACAGACAGACAGCCTGCCCACAGCACACATAATTATTTTGATCAAGTATTATTCACTCAGCCAGTCTACCTGCACAAGCATGTGATTAATCCATGGTTGAAGAGTTCTGTGAAAATTGCGCAATTCTGCAAACTCTTTATAGCAGTTAATTTAATTTCGAATAAAATAAAGTACATAGTTGTTCTGCTAAGACGATAAGGCAAATATTTTTGCGTTCTTTTCATGTTTAAGTATCTCGGGAAAAAAAGTTCTATTTATGAAGTGAAATATAATTGACCTACAGATTACTGTCTTTTTATTTGTACAAATGCAAAATGGGAACAACTCTATTTTCTACACAAAATATGAGAGTTACTTGCCTTGAGACCTTGTGTCTGGTACAACGTAGATTTTGATTTAGAAAACAACCAAACTTATGGATCTTATATTGGATTCTGTGTGTTGAAACCTGAAATGAATAGTGTAAATACAGTTGAGTATGTATGAGCTCTTTCCTCTTTCGAATATTTGAGCATTCAGAACTTTTCAGTCACCAAGCAGTGACCACACAGTGTGGTTTCTCAACCTATGAGCTATCGAGGATTCAGACTGGTTGCTGGGTGGTTATTTGTTAGGACGAGGTAGCTTGGTATTCACCGAAAAGTATTCCCCCCTCTGCTTATTTCTCTGTTAACTTGAAGGGGTGTTTATTGTTAAAAAAAACACCAAGCAACCAAATTTAAATAACCACCCAGTAGAAATGGTAAGGTATAACCAGAATATGTTTTGTATTCCGTGGGGAAATCATCAATGGACCAGTCTTTCATTACATATCCAGAAAATGACAAAATAAAAAGAAAAGAAAAGAAAATACTTGCACACGACTCACCTTCGTTACCCACCTACCCCTTAGAAGACGCCCTTCCTTTTACGATCCCAAACAAGACATTTTCAAGACCCTGTTTCATAGCTGCCAACCCCTGTGAAGCCCAAAGAGTAGCATTTTGGAACTTTCACCAAATGTCAGAGTTGCAATTGGTGTTTATAAGCGTAGCACTCGCATAATCTTAAATTTGAATCGCAAGCCCGCATTTAAAATGCCATCAAAAACGTTTGTAAGATTCTGAGAGCTCTACGACATTACAACCGTCTAAACATAGTTCAATGTCACACGCTTTCCTTCTTTGCCACTACTAAAGCAAACGTATGCAAGATTGTATGTTACACGCTTTAGGAGCATGGCAAGAACGGATTCAAACTCAAAATCGTCACTCCAAAAAAACATAAAATGCACACACGACTTTTATTTCTCCTGCTGTTATCGTTTCTTCTCTTTACAGATTCTTCAACGCTCAGAATACTGAAAACGGCACCCCAGACGACAGTACTGTTTCCATACGCGAATTTAACTTCCCTTGGAAAGTGGTTCGCTCAGGAGGCCTGTTTGTCTGACACTATAAGGACAGAGTTCTGAACATAGATGACAAAGATTCCGGAATGAACAAACATTTTGCGGATGCAGACACAGAAAGACGTCATGAAGAATGAGATGCTTCAAAAGATACAGACTGTGACGATGACTGTGACGTCATTCCCATATAACGAGACGTCATTCACAGTTGTTCGGCCACTTCCGTCAAAAAGTAGATTTAGACAATCAACGTAATCTCGTGTGGAAGAAAACGTCTGTCACACAACCAAGTCGGAATAGCAGGTATTATTACCTATACACGCAAAGTCTGTCGAATTCTTCGGCAAAAATCGTTGAAAATGATTTGCCCGCATCGGTGTGGAACTTGCACCATAATCTTCACCACCCTTACGTTTCCCCGTTTTTATCCTGTCTCCCTCCAGTTTCCACTTCTAACACCGTCACTGTGCACAGCTTACAACTTAACAAGTGCATTGCATATTCTAATCAAATTCACAATTGGCGCATAGAGTCACCGGAAATGCGAATGCTTGCAATAAAATTCACGATTTGCTAAGCAAGTCACGTGGACAATATCGAGTCATAACGGAGTGGTTCCCAGCCATCGGTACTCGACTAGTTATGCAATGTTCATTGTTGATTGTCAAGCAATAAGTGAACATTTTGCACGCTTGTCATTTTTTTTTTTTTAGCGTAGCAGCTCAGGGCTTAGAGTAGCAGCGTAGCAATTCCTGCAAAATCGGAGCATGCTGCGCCAAAATCGTAGCAATTGGCAGGTATGCTGTTCTCTAAGATATTCTGCTCATAGTCATAACCTCTGTAAGTTTACCCCCATTATAAGACCTTATTATCTCAGGGTTATGTAGGTCTTAAAAGAAAGATTCCAGCGTCATAAAATAAGAGAATTCCTTATCACCCTTATGCCACCTGTATCAATCCACTCAAATTCCATGTTCAAACTGGCACAACCCCCAACATCCTCCCCACCACCGGACACACTCAACATTCACCAAATTTTTAAAAAGGATTTTTTTGTGCCCAGTGTATGTATTTGTAGCTGTACTCACGATATCAACTTGTGGTATCCGTCTAGATGCCAGAGAGCGTTTGGTCCTGATACTTGGTACAGACGACGTCTCGTGGGCCTCAACGCCAAAGCTCTGACAGCTACTCCACCAGGATCAACCCGCGGGATGGCTCCCCGTACTCTGTGCCTTTGTGGAGCGTGTAAGAATACAACTTATTACACTAACGTGACATACCACTCATGTCATAACAATACCATTCACTCTACATTGCATGTGTAAAGAGGTCTTGTCTGACAAGGACCTGATTTTTCACTGCCTCCAATACCGAAACAAGCGTCCTTCTTTGAACACTCGGAAGAATTTTAAGAACGTAAACACCACACCAGTGACATTTCCTTGCTTTGACATAAAAGATTACACGAGGCATTCGGAGAGATCCAGGTTCAATTTTTAAGCTTCTTCAATCTGGGCGCTTCGACAAAGGGACATTTACAGCAATGAACATGCAACAGTATGTACAGGGTCCCCACTGGTTTTTAGAAACAAAATTCCATGACTTTCCCATGAGCCTCAATAACATTTTCCATGACTAGATCCACAGGTCGCCATTTCCGAACACGCAAACTTTTTACATCTTGTCACTGCCAGTTTTGACACTGGCTTGCTTTGCACTGAATTTGAGTCAGTTTCTACGCAGTGTCTCTTTGACAAGCAAGTCAAGCATTTGCTACGCAGTCAGATTATCGGTAATGTTTGCTGGTCCTGTCATTTCACTAAACTGGACCAGCCACTGTTTGTATCCATCTGCACTTTCGTAAATTCCGTTTCATAACCGTCACTAACACTGTGACTTGACGAACTGTCATTTTTTTCACCGCGATACACAGTTCATTGCGAAGATCTTCCTTGGTAATTCGTTCCAATTCCGCATACTTTTTGTTGTCAAGAAACAACTCGAAAGAAAGCTGGCGTGCTAAAGGTTATTTTTTTTTCTTTCTTATTTATGTTAAATTCCATGACTTGAATTGAAATTCCATGACTTGAATTGAAATTCCATGACTTTCCAGGTCTGGAAAATTAAAAATCAAATTCCATGACTTTCCATGACCTGTACGAACCCTGTATGTAGGATAAACAGAATACTACATGGCTTCCTGTTTGATACCAGTTTTACACTAGTGTTTTGAAATATTGTTCGCAGTTTAATATTTAAAAGCACAACTTGAGTAAAACTGGTATTTCATAGGAAACCATATAGTATTCTCTATGTGGACAACAATGTCACAGGCTTACCCACTAAAGTTCTTTAGGAGCTTCTGACATATTTGCCTTAAAAACAACATGCAAAATAACTTGTGGAATCCAAAAGCACCATGTCGCATTAGTGGCCCAATTAGAGCTGCAGACTATTACGCTTTCGATGTAGCATGCTACTTGTAAAACAGAAAATGCTACTTCGTTATACAGACACTCTACAATGTTCATTTGTTCCTGCTGCTGTTTTCTTGTCTGAACACAGTTATTGCAACATTTGTGTCTTGACATATAAACATGTAGGTGCAGTGGATTATAAGATGATGCAATACTTAAAGATAAACACCATTTGCTACACTATAAATTCAAGATTGCTACACATGAAGCTTCATAGGGGCTGACAGCTCTGCATCATACACCAGCACATAAATCTTACTGACTGAGTTGATGTGTATTTACACATTGCACACCTCCCACATTGAAGTAAACAATTGAATATCTTCAGTTAATCGAAGTACACTTAAAGATGAAGTTCTCTCCATAGGAATACTGTGCATCACCCTTGCATGTAAGTGAACTCAAAGTACTATGTGAACAGAACAGAACCAATTCTGGTCTGTTTGCAACCGCATGAACGCAGGAAAGAGATCATTGTCAGATTGAATTACAATTAACATTGACACGCTTCCATTTGAAACTTTTCAGTTGTCATTGTGGATTGACGCCCCGGGCCCCAGATCCTGCGTTTAACTTTATCCTCGACGAACAAAACAACAGGCACCAATTGGGTTGCCGCCTCACCTGTGATTGTGTTGACCAGGTTGGCAACCGAGCCAGACAGGGTAGAATTGCTGGTACCGGTTGTCATCGATCCCGATGTTGAGGCGATGGCCTCACGATCACCCGAAACAGCTTCTTGCAGACGTTGGTTGTCTTTCTGGAGCGAGACAATGGCCACTTGGCAGGTCTCTTGCCGCTCCCCCAGCCTGCGTAGTTCTGCCAATACCGCGGCCAAAGCAGTGGCGCTTTCTTCCCCTCCTGCTGTGGCTGACTCAAACCCACCGGGTTGTCGCTGCGAGGCTGTCTGGTTGCTGGCCCTCGGCCGACCTGCAGCGGCTCGGGTCACTTCGGCTACCCGCCTTGACGCTGCCCTCCTGGGAGGCATATTCCTGTGCATAAAAAACAGGATATGTGAACACAGCCTTATTTGTCAGATTACTGAGAATTACACATAAGCCTTGAACTTGTCTGCTGCTCCTTGCAGGAGTTAACAACTCCTTCACTGTTCAGCCTGTAAAAGGTGTTTAATATCCCATACTTCTGAAGTTGTCACCAGATTTTGGGAGTCTGAAATACAAACCAAAGAAATTGATTAAAATCTGGCCCAAAGTACTTCAAACCAATTGTGTTTTCTGTGTCAAACTCAAATCCTGGCACCCAGTACCCCCACCAAACGAGTTTGGAATCTCTGAGGCTCAATACATTTATGACAAACAGAACACCAACAGGAAATTACATCATGGTTCTCTGAACTGTCACA
Source organism: Littorina saxatilis (assembly GCF_037325665.1). Classification (NCBI taxonomy): domain Eukaryota; kingdom Metazoa; phylum Mollusca; class Gastropoda; order Littorinimorpha; family Littorinidae; genus Littorina; species Littorina saxatilis. Next base: position 103,001,707 of record NC_090245.1, read on the forward strand.
CACCAACATAATACCTGGCTAACAAATCCACATACTAACTAATGTTGGAATCTCTGAGGCCCTATAGCTTAATTTGACAAAAAGAACAACAGCGAACCATGTTTTCTGATTCTCTGAAAAATCAGCCCCACCATGAAATATTACCTAGCCCACGGTACATGTACTTTAACCAAAATAGTGTTTGTAATCTGTGAGGCACCAGCCAACACAAGTGACAACAGTACCTCCACATGAAATATTACCTAGCCCACAGTACCACAATCAAAATAAATTTGGAATCTCCTAGGCAAAATAACAGGTGATTGACAAAACAGTACTTCCACAGGAACCAATATTTCCTCATTCACTGAAATGACAAACACCCGAGGTAATTGACATACAGTACCTCCACAGGAACAAATATTCTGATTCTCTGAATTGACAAACGCTCACATGAAAAGGCATCGTAACACCAACATGTTCATCAGAATCTCACCTGAAAATTATTTCCAAGTACTCTGGAAAAACACTGATCCATACTATCCACCAACACAGAAACATACTGTTGAAACATGTCACGATATCTTGATTTGACAGAACACTCAACAATCGTGTTGATCGAAGAACCATTCCGGATCCACCTTGAACTGGTTTTTAGACAAGGGACATCATCCACAACGAGCCTGTCATAAACTCGAGTTACTTCCCATCTACCGATCTGGTTGACCCCATTTAGAGCCGTCGATTTATGCCACCCACCCGCATCAAACAAGAAAGAAAATGTAAACAATTTGAAGATTCCCTGTTCCTATACCCGTGCTTTGTAAGCTGATCAGTCAAAACGCACAATGCAACCTGACCCGGCTACAACATTATTTAATCACACAAAAACCGACTGTGTTTATCGCCTGACGAAGGGACTTGTACAACCTGGCCTGTCCTGACGTTGCTTGATCTTCTTGATCTTGATATGTTACGCCAACAGGTCCCAAGCTTGGGAATATACGTTTGCTAGATGCACACCATCACCCAGGAAATGACGCTGCAAATTCAGGTAACGTAAACTGTTTTCCAGCGGAAAACATAAAATCATGGTCCCAAAATACAACTCTAGGGGAGTCCACAGTGCCCTGCCGAAGCAACGCATTGACCTCCATAGCTGCGGCGTTGTATGATGGATCGAAACACACACACAGACAGACAGACAGACACACACACATACACCACGACCCTCGTCTCAATTCCCCCCTCTACGTTAAAATATTTAGTCAAAACTTGACTAAATATAAAAACGGTATTACTTAACTTTAAAATCAGAATCTGTGACTGTGAAACATTGGTCCATTTCTCAGTTGTTTTTCAACAGTTTAAAATTCCTTTTTGAAGCTTTACTATTCTAATATTCAGCACAGAAGAGTTACCTGAAGTACTGTCCCCTGTCCTTTCAGACGAGCTTGTATCATTAAGGACCCAGTAAGCTTGTTGGAAGCAGTAATTGGTTCCACCAACGCATCCAACTCTTGATCAGATATCCTGGAATACACCATGCGTTGTACAGTTTACAAGTAGCATTCCATTTTCCCTGAAAATTGCCAAACACTTTTATTACTTGCGTTGTATCGATAAACGAAGCACAAGTAAGAAACAATAATAAAAGCAAAGAAAATAGCAACACGATATGCAAACATCTAACAAAGCCGAGCAAGCAGAATGACAGGTTTAATGAAAAACAAAGAGGTACCGATTCGGAAACAAGATCGCGATTCTTTCCTTCGCTGCACGACGCAAATCTTCTGTGACCTTTGACCAAACGTAGCTTCCACATTCGATCACCGTGCTCAGCTTAATATTTACAACAGAAAGCCGAGGGGGTGGAATACCGAGATGAACCTACAGAAATGTGCATCCTCAAACCTGACATATTCATCCCAACATTTAATGAACTCCAAAACTGTTAAACACAGAAAGTTGCTTTTAGTTTTACACGCCATCTTTGATTGCCACTGCCAGTGGTTATCAAACCGGGACCCGGTACCCGTGTTTCAAAGATCACGCATTGTTTCTTCCATTAAGTCACAAATGAACAAGCAAACAAAACGTTGCTTACCTTCTTAAAACTTCTTCTGGCTCATTACCAGACTGCAACAAATTGACGTCGCAATGGCGGGTCTGATCCAGTGGCGTCACCGGAAGTAGTATCTCCACGAGATTGTCGCTTTGCATGTCGTACATTTTCCGATTCAAGTTCTAATTTATTTCAGCCGCATTTATTAAATGCAGCTGCATTTAAAAATAAATACAGCTGTATTTAAAAATAATTACACCTGTATCTAAAAATAATTACAGGTGTATTTATTTTTAAATACAGCTGTATTTACTATTAAATACAGGTGTAATTATTTTTAAATACAGCTGTATTTATTTTTAAATGCAGCTGTATTTAAAAATAATTACACCTGTATTTAATAATAAATACAGCTGTATATATTTTTAAATACAGGTGTAATTATTTTTAAATACAGCTGTATTTATGATTAAATACAGCTGTATTTATCATTAAATACAGCTGTATTTATTTTAAATTACAGCTGTAATAGTTATGAGCCAAACGGCTTTCCATAGTGGACA
>NC_090245.1:103004513-103009513 GCF_037325665.1 Littorina saxatilis
AATGATTAGGGTTCTATGGCTGATATCACGAGACAGTACTTCTCTATTTTTACTGGATTCACACACAAAAACGTGACTTGTCCCGAGTCATGTTTTTAACTCAGATTTTTTTGTATTACATGTTAGCGCCAAGAAAGATTCCAATTATACGATGAGTGCGTCGAACACTGCCAACATTTGTCTTCAAAACTGGCTTTGTCTGCATTGGCATTTCACAGGAGCTTGTATCAAAGCGCAGGTGTAACACGAGAAAATTACTCCCACGAGATTTTTACTCCGGAGTAAACATTTCGTACGAAAAAGTTACTCCCTTTACGAAAAAAGCACTCCCCTATTGCACGCGAAAATTACTCCCCAAGACAGGTGAGTTCCGAGTAAACATTTCGTTCAAAAATGTTACTCCCCTGACGAATAAATAACGAATAAATTACTTTTTTCGTGCCTTGGGGAGTTATTTTTTCGTACGAAAAGTGTACTCGGATTAAAAATTTCGTACGAAATATTTACTCCGGAGTACATTTTTTGTGGAGTAAAAATTTCGTGTTACACCGGTCGATTGAAGTGTCATACTCCTTAACCTTACATGTACTACTACTCGTAGTGTTGCAAACTCCTGTGGTACTTGATGCTGGCTGGAGGCCTTGGCTCGAATCCACACCAAAACGTCATGTATTGTGTTCCATGTGACGAAATGATTTTGGTCGTGTGTGGGGGGGATTTCTTTGCCTGATATCAGCATAGTTTGGAGCGGTCTACGTTACTTTCCTTTTCTCGAAAACAGTACGTGGCTAGAATTAAATCACCCAAACATGGCATGTCAAATACGCACTCAGGTATAAAAGATATGTATAGCCTACATTTTAAGCGCCAGGAAAGTTTCCGATCTGACAGAAAGAGTGACGTAAGCTACCGACATTTGCTTCCAACTTCAGAATGTCGACATTGGTACTACGGTGACTCCTTGGCCGAAATGTATATATATGAAAAATTCGTGTTAAGCCAATATCTCCAGTGTGACTAAAGTTAGGAACCTAACGTTTTCGCACACACCCTATGCCACAGTATGCCAAACTACTCACCAAATTTGAGCTCAATTGACCCCAGACTACCAGAGATACAAGTCTTAGCTGTAGACAAACAACCAAACAAACAAACACACAAACAGACAAAGTGAAACCTAAAAGCCGCTTTATTACATAAGGCCAAAAAAAAGGTCTGTTTACGGTAACATAGGTAAAAAAAAAAATAGGGTCGGTAGGTCGGGATTTTTTTTTTCCAAAAAACCATATTTTTACGTTATTTTGCAAAAAAAACCAAGATTTTTTTTTTCTTTTCCAAATGCCAAAAAAAAAGTCTAGGGTCGCGCGAAAAAAATAGGGTCGGTCGGGTTACCGTAAACAGACTATTTTTTTTTTGGCCTAAAGGCGGCTCAAAAAGTTGCTAGCTCCATTACGTGTGACAAAAGGACGGAAGTGCGAGGGACATTTCTACGTATATGACTGCTAATCAGTACAGGGTGTTTTCCCCCTCAGGCCTACTTGTCTTATTTTATCTTTCTCGTATCGACAAGGATTACAAAACACACGACTGGACACGGAAAATACAAGACATGTCACCATTCATACGGTCATCCAACAATGCGAACAAATCCAGTAATACGGACAGGATATGCCAGGAAAGTTTCTGACCGTGTGATAAGTAGCCAACGTCTTAAGCTACCAAATATTACTTTAAAAACTCGCTTGCATGGGTACTGCCGGTGTTGGTCATGGACCTATTCCACACAGACCACGAATCCCACGATTCAAAATTTTGGCCACGAACTCACGATTCCGAAAAATCGTAGTTAATTCGTTACAAATTCGTAGTGCATTCTTAGGCATCGTAACTGAATCGTAACCGATTCGTAGGCATTCGTCGGTATTCCTAACTCATTCGGGGATTCGTGGCTAAACTTTTGAACAGCTCTAAACTTTTGCCACGAATTCACGATTGCTCAAGAATTGCAAGAACTGACTACGAATATTATACGAATCAGTTAAGAACTTCACGAACTGATTACGATTCAACTACGAATCCTAAAATGTATCAATTCGTGGCGATTCGTGGGATTCGTGGTCTGTGTGGAATAGTGCCATTAGAGTCCTTGGCACGAATCCACACCAAACAAGTTACTTGCTGGCAGGGCTCCCCACGGACGCCCGTCCTAGTGCGTCCCGGGACCCCCACTTTCAATTTGTAGAGGGTCCTTGCATGGTCCCCCACTGCAGAATTTTAGAGGGTCCTAAGGGTCCAAAAGCCGAAAGGTCCCAGTGTACTTATAAAACATTAACGGTATCTACGGAACGCACGATAAAGGAAATTTAGTCCGTCCCAGGACCCGCTCTTTTAAAGTCAGTCTAGTGCGTCCCGGGACCATTCTGATGAGCATCGCTCCACGGCTATTGTCAGTTGTCTCTCTGACCGGACGCTACAGTCCTACGCGAATCTATCAAAAAAAGAATACAGAGTACAGAGTTATCTCCCATATGTTTTTCGCGAGCTCTGATCTAAATTTGAGATCAGTGTTCGCGAGACGAAAATGATTGCAGATTGGCCGACTTCGACAGTGATCACCGTTCTGTTCTTCACAGTTATGATAAAGACATCGTTCTAAGGTCAAAACAAGTCGAAATTTTGGGACTGCTGCCGGAAGGAGACCGTAATAACATGGTTTCATCACTGTCAACTGGTTACAGAAAAAATCGTCTGCTCCAGTGAGCGCCGAAACCAAACGGCTGATTATCACGTGACACTTTCGCCATATTTAGAGTTGTTTGCACAGTAAGTACAGTCGCGAAAAATAGCTCGCTTGAAACTGTCTTACATATCAATTCCTTTGTAATTTAAAAATTACAAAACACCATGAAAAATCATTATCGAAGATCGCGAATCTGCTTATTTTAATAATACATCACAAAAAGCTCTAAATATGTTAAAAAAAAAATCGGTTTCCTTGCCAGACAAGGAAACTCAAGGCATCCTGTCACGGAGAGAATGAGCCGAACTCATTTTGACCTGAGTTCAGGATGGTCCCGGGTATGACTGTCTTAGCGCATACACACGCACATACCTAGACAAGACACAGACATAGACAGTAGGGTGGGTTGTTGAACAGACAGGGGACATGGAAGGGGGTGGGGGGGTGGGGGTGGGTGGAAACTGAGGTTGGGGGAAGGGAGGGATGGTGGGGGGGGGGGGGGGACTGAGGTTGAGGGAAGGGAGGGGGGGTAACTGAGGTTGGGGGAGGGGATAGAGGGGGGGGGGTTAGGTGGGGACGGTGGTCACACTTTAGCCTCCAAGTATACATGGGGTTTAATTATCGGCATAAAAGTACTGTATAACATGTTATGAATAAATGGGTCAGGGGGTATCACATTCAAAAATGTTCATACGAAATCAATCAATACAATTATCCTATGGCATCAATGAAAAAGGTGTCTATATAAACACCAATCTTTTGCAAATTTACCATAATAATTATTTACACTAGCAGAAATTAATATGTAAAGCGTTTAGAAAACGTCAAGCGCTATATAAATCTCCCATATAAATATAAATAAATAAAAGTTGACATATGTAAAAATAGAGCGTGTCCATGGTGATGCATCCTATCACTATTGGAATGTCACTCTTATGAGTTGAAACGCATCGCATCACTTCACAATAATAACAGAAGCAGCAACAAAAACAGATTATGGTTGCGGTGATATGCATTATCATAAGACCAAAGGACTGCCTGTTTTATTTCTGTCAGTACCTCCCCGAAGATAATCTCCCCCTCAGAAAAAGGACAACTGAGAAAAAAAATCAGCAAGAACAAACATGTGTCATTACAATAAGACGACGCACTGAAAAAGGATTGTGCACGCATACACGTTTGCTTGAGCGATCAGAAGACAACCTAAAATTCAATTTGATTTTCTTTAATTACATGTTTTTGGTAACTCCCAGAAAGGATGGGGGACGAGCAACAAAGAAAGAAAGAAAGAAACAAACAAACAAAGGAAGAAACAAACAAGCAAACAAGCAAATAAACAAACAGACAACCAAATAAATAAACAAACAAACAAACAAGCAAACCACGCACAAACAGAGTATCAGTAAACACAGGTTGGTTCAGGCCTTGAGAAACCTACATCTTATCAGTTTTGCATGAGGCTTGTACACAAATTCCATTCCATCACGCAGTTAGCAATACAAGCACACACAAAAAAAGTGCCCTCGTAAGGCCAAAAAAAATAAAATAGGTGTGGTTACGGTAACATAGCCAAAAAATATAGGGTAGAAAGGTAGGCAATCACTTTTTTTTTAAAACTTTTTTTTCTAATGTGTACAAATTAAACCTACTTGACAGGGAAATAAGTGTGCGACTCGGGCGCTTTCGCTTTCATTGCGTTTTCTGCACTCGTTTTCTTGTTTTTTAAAAATTTGTTTGACAAATGTAATAAAAAGTTATTGGGTCGGCCCCTAAAAATAGGGTAGGTCGGGTTACCGTAACCACACCTATTTTTTTTTTAGGCCTAATAAAACACGGGCACGGTACAGTGCTACCTCTTATTTGAGACCTTCCAAAATCTAAAACAATAACAAACAAACAAAATTAAGACTTTAGAGGGGGGTGGGGCGGGGGGTATTAAAATAGAGCTAAATTTCGTGACAAGATGAAGAAAATATTTGAGAAAATGAGTTCTTGCAGTAGCGGGAGTTTAAAAGCCGTCCATAACTGAGCCTGGAAACAACATCGCCAAATGAATGGCAGGCTTAAATAAAGAGGGTCTTAAAGCACAGGTTTTACTGTAGGTGGTATCAGACACTCATGCACAGTGACAGGTCACAGCAATGAAAGATAGCGCCTGAATCTGTCAAACTTACGCGACAGTGACACGCTTTCAGTGTTTCCTCTTGTCAACTACCGCTGTCGTTGAGTCATCCGGGACCTTTGAAAGCAACGAGCGAGA
>NC_090245.1:103014513-103017013 GCF_037325665.1 Littorina saxatilis
AGGCAAGTGAATGACTTTTACGAAATTATTTCATCAAATTATTCCCACTGCGCACAGGGAGCACACAGGTTGTTGAGTTTTGGTATGAGTCCAAGTGGACGGATGGCATTACCCACTGCGCACAGGGAGCACACAGGTTGTTGAGTTTTGGTATGAGTCCAAGTGGACGGATGGCATTACCCACTGCGCACAGGGAGCACACAGGTTGTTGAGTTTTGGTATGAGTCCAAGTGGACGGATGGCATTACCCACTGCGCACAGGGAGCACACAGGTTGTTGAGTTTTGGTATGAGTCCAAGTGGACGGATGGCATTACCCACTGCGCTCAGAGAGCACACAGGCTGTTGAGTTTTGGTATGAGTCCAAGTGGACGGATGGCATTACCCACTGCGCTCAGAGAGCACACAGGCTGTTGAGTTTTGGTATGAGTCCAAGTGGACTGATGGCATTACCCACTGCGCTCAGAGAGCACACAGGCTGTTGAGTTTTGGTATGAGTCCAAGTGGACGGATGGCATTACCCCTGCGCTCAGAGAGCACACAGGTTGTTGAGTTTTGGTATGAGTCCGAGTGGATGGGTGGCATTACCCACTGCGCACAGAGAGCACACAGGCTGTTGAGTTTTGGTATGAGTCCAAGTGGACTGATGGCATTACCCACTGCGCTCAGGGAGCACACAGGCTGTTGAGTTTTGGTATGAGTCCAAGTGGACGGATGGCATTACCCACTGCGCTCAGAGAGCACACAGGCTGTTGAGTTTTGGTATGAGTCCAAGTGGACGGATGGCATTACCCACTGCGCTCAGAGAGCACACAGGCTGTTGAGTTTTGGTATGAGTCCAAGTGGACTGAGTGGCCGAGTGGTAACGCACTTGCGCTCGGAAGCGAGAGGTTGCGAGTTCGACCCGGGGTCAGGGCGTTAGGAATTTTCTCCCCCCTTTCCTAACCTAGGTGGTGGGTTCAAGTGCTAGTCTTTCGGATGAGACGAGGTCCCTTCGTGTACACTACATTGGGGTGTGCACGTTAAAGATCCCACGATTGACAAAAGGGTCTTTCCTGGTAAAATTGTATAGGCATAGGTAAAAATGTCCACCAAAATACCCGTGTGACTTGGAATAATAGGCCGTGAAAAGTAGGATATGCGCCGAAATTGCCGCGATCTGCTGGCCGATGTGAATGCGTGATGTATTGTGTAAAAAAATTCCATCTCACACGGCATAAATAAATCCCTGCGCCTTGAATATGTGCGCGATATAAATTGCATAAAAAAAATCCCTGCGCTTAGAACTGTACCCACGGAATACGCGCGATATAAGGCTCATATTGATTGATTGATTGGACGGATTGCATTATCCACTGCGCACAGGGGGCACACAGGCTGTCGATTTTTGGTATGAGTCCAAGTGGACGGATGGCATTATCCATGTTAAAGCCTGGCCAGATGTGAACTACCGCAAACCCCCCCCCCCCCCCGGAATCGGCGTATGGCTGCCTGAATCAATGGCGGGGTAATAAAGGTCATACACGTAAAAATCCACTCGTGCAAAAGCATGAGTGAACGTGGGAGTTTCAGCCCATGAACAAAGAAGAAGAAGAACTGAATACACGAAAAGAGTGTTCCTTTAATGACAAGGCAAGGTGGAAGCTTCAGATTCTAGTTGGTTTTTGTGCCTGTGGTGCTGCGTGATTACGGTGGGTGTTGGCGTGAACACAGCCGGGTGTGTTTTTGTCAGACAAGAATACTCAACCTGTTTTTGTGACGCAGATCCCATTATAAACGGTGTGTAGATAAAATGTCCCCGATATCGATTAGGATGTTTTAGACTGGGAGTAATCAACGTATTCTGATTCAGTTCTTTATTAAGAAAAGCATTAACACCGCCTCCACCCGCATTGAGTTAACTCTGTGTGTGCTTTCATTCGTCATTGCACGTGCGTCTTCGCAGTTTTGACAAATTCTGCGGAAAAGTACCGCTTTTACGGACTAGTATGCCTGATGTCTTTTGACAATTTCAACCGAAATAAGTATTAACGGTCGTTGTTTTTTTACAATACTTAGTGAAGGTCTTTCCACTGGTCAATATTAAGCGCCCAGGCTCCTACGTAATACGAACCAGTTTTGATTTTTTCTTTGATTGATTTTTCGCTGAATGTCTATCAAAGCTAACTCGTTCTAACTAGGCCCGACGGTTAACTAAAGCGAGAACAACTATCGAACTCAAAATGAAACTTCTTCGCAAGAAAGCAAGCTAAGTGATCAGCATGTAACAAAAAGTGGTCTATATTCAGGGGCCCTTCTTCTACATGGCTTGACGTGTCATACGATATTTACACTCTGCTTTTTCAAATAATTAATTAATATTTGCATTTCAATATTAAATAAACAACTCGTGTAAATATCGTATGACACAGCAAGCCATGTAGCATTCTGAATGTATGATACGTTTGGCTTCTGGCCACATGTCGCGTTGACAAAATACATGAAATGTAGCTACTTGCGTG
>NC_090245.1:103022013-103032858 GCF_037325665.1 Littorina saxatilis
CTCTCTCTCTCTCTCTTTCTCTCCCTCCCTCTCTCTCTCAGTATCTCTCTCTCTCTCTCCCTCCCTCTCTCCCTCCCTCTCTCTCTCTCTTTCTCTCAGTATCTCTCTCTCTCTCTGTCTCTCTCTCTGTCTCTCTCTCTCCTCTCTCTCTCAGTCTCTCTCTCTCTATCTCTCTCCGGACTCCCTCCCTTCCTCTCTTCCCCCAACCCCCTCTCTCTCCGAGTTCCTCCCCCTTTCTCTCTCCCCCTCTCTCTCTCTCTCTCTCTCTCTCTCTCTCTCTCTCTCTCTCTCTCTCTCTCTCTCTCTCTCTCTCTCTCTCTCTCTCATAGAAAGAAATGTTCTGATAAAAATAAATGAATTGACAATATCATGCACTGAAAAATATCCCCACTGTAGAAACAGTCACATGCTCAGATATCCCTCCTGAACCTAATTCATTTATCATTAAATCCTAAACATTATTTTGCTCTTGACATTGAATATATAGCATAGCTGGTTGTGGTCACAAATGTCGGGATGATTTGGTTGTATAATATCATATATAATATATCACCCTTCGTTTTCTTAATGAAATATATGTAAACCAAATCCCGAATAGTAAATCATCATCAGATATTGTCAGTCAACGCACTTTCAAAATGAACCAGATATATTTTTATTTCAACCTCTTCGTTATCGGGATCAGTCCACGTTGTTAAATTTATTAAAAAAATAAAAAAAAGAATGCACTCCATCTCAATTGATGTCAATAATAACTGATGCCTGTGTTTCGAGCATCTGGCGGAGCCCGAAATAGGCCCTTGGCACTTCAGTCGTGTATTTTTAGACGTGTCAGGGCTTTGCTGCCTGTTGAAATGCGTCTAAATTTGGATAGATTATCTCGCTTTTGAGAGCACGTAATACATGTAGCATTGGAGAAGAAATCCCTTTGGTGTGAGCGAGAACAGTGGTGCAATGTAATGCCCATTGTTGTGTCCTGCGTCTCGGAGGCCGAAAAGAGAGAGCCAAAGACTGGTGATCACAAACGTGTGTGTCTTGGACATGTCCCAAGATGTGCTCATAATCAAATAGTTTTTTTGCCTTATCTATGAATGTTTGCTAGATTGTTTTGATTGTGCCGTTTTCTTTTCATTCTTTAAACTCTTCTTCTCTATCTTTTACGGTTTTTTTCTTTTTCGTAAGTTACTTGCTTATGACTGCATATATTTCATCTTCTTGCTTGTGAATATTTGTTGTTATCTTTCTCTTTCCTCTTTTTTGTGTGGATACGTGGGCTCAATAAAACATTCGTTCGTTCGTTCGTTCGTTCTTTCTTGTACGTATTCTTTCTTTCTTTCATTCTTTCTTTCTTTCTTGCATTCATTTATTCTATTGACGATTTTGCATAGCAAATTTTACTGTTCCTATGCCTTGAAGTCTGAATCTTGTGTCCTATCAACACCCTCCCCCCTCCATCACCAAAACATCACCCAAACTTACCCTCTCAACACCCCCCCCCCCCCCCCGTATCTACGCATTTGTTGTATATATATTTCACAAGGTTTTTCAGTTTCTTGTCACTTCAGTTAAACGGTTGCGTGTCAGTGAAAAAGCCTGGTTCTCCATGCTTGTGTGTGTGTGTGTGTGCGTGTGTGTGTGTGTGTGCGTTCTGGACTCGTTGTAGGCCATGAAGGGATGAGGCTGGGAGACCAGCCAGAAGGGAGTTGCAGTAGTCCAGACGACTGAAGATGAGGGAGACAACCAGCTTGACACAGGCGTCGTGGTAGCGACGGATGGAGGCGATGCGTCGTAGGTGGAAAAAGCAGGTCTTGATGATGAAGGAGATGAGTGTCTGCATGGAGAGAGTGGAGTCGAGAAAGACGCCAAGGCTCTTGACAGCAGGGGAGAATGGAACAGTCGCGTCATCCAGCTGGAGGTCGGTCACAGTGAGGGAAGCAATCTTCTGTCGTGTTCCAACGAGAAGGGCCTCCGTCTTCTCACTGTTCAGCTTCAACTTGTTCTCAGTCATCCAGTTCTTGATGTCAGTGAAACAACTGGAGATGGATCCCAAGAGATGGTCAACGTCCTCCGGCTTGGTGCATGTACTGGAAAAATCGTCATGAAACTTTACATACACATTCTTCCACATGATATTTATTCGTTATTTTTGGATAAAATATAATGTCTTTGATGACGTTATACCCGGCTTTTCGTGAAAGCCAGGACTATAACGGCCCATTTTTCAATCAACATTTAATTGACTGAACTTTTGGTCAAGCAATCTTTGACTCAGTCCGGACTATGGAATGGCATTTCGATTCCGAAGTCCGGACTATGGAATGGCATTTCAAATCCGAAGTAAAGAAACAGATAAATGAGCTTGTTGTTTAATTTATAAAACAATCTATATAAAATTAAAATCAATCAATCAATCAATCAATCAATGAGTCTTATATCGCGCATATTCCGTGGGTACAGTTCTAGGCGCTCTGCAGTGATGCCGTGTGAGATGAAATTTTATACGGCCAGTAGATTGCAGCCATTTCGGCGCATATTTACCTTTCACGGCCTATTATTCCAAGTCACACGGGTATTATTAACTGTGCCTAAGCAATTTTGCCAGGAAAGACCCTTTTGTCAATCGTGGGATCTTTAACGTGCACACCCAATGTAGTGTACACGGGGGGAGGTTCGGACACCGAAGAGAGTCTGCACACAAAGTTGACTCTGTGAAATAAATTTCCGCCGAACCTGGGATCGAACTCACGCTGACAGCGGCCAACTGAATACAAATCCAGCGCGCTACCAACTGAGCTACATCCCCGCCATGTGAGCAATTGATTCAAATGTCATTGCATTGTATTCCAAAGCCTTTCTTGAATACAAAAATATATAGCTGTCATGTTAACTGAAAATGTGCTCACAATTAAAAAAAAGAAGAAGTATTTAGGTACTACATTTTCACGCTTCGCGGAGACAAGCATGGCCCGTCTCGGTCTTCGGGTTTCGGCTATCCAAGCCTTACTACACAAAGTCTCGGTAATGATATTTTAGTGTCAGGCCTACAGTCATATTGAATAAAGATGTTTTAATATCGTTTCAAGCGATTGTCATATGTTGCTGTCACTGAATTTATTATATGGATGGAGGTTGTTTGATTTTGCGAATGATGTCTTTTTGAATGGTCAAAGTGAGTATTCTCTCATGAAATTGAACTCCAAATCACTTTCAGTGCAGGAGTTGAGCGTGAGCGTATCTTGCGGGCTTCGATCATAGCAGAAAATCATAGGACAACCTCTTGACAGATACGTCAGGAAAGCACGTCACTGATGAGCGATGTTACTTTTGGCACATTTCAATAATGATTCAGAATGAAATCCGAGCGCCTGAGGTGTGAAATCTGACACATTGTGACCAGACTGTGAATGCTGCAATCACGTCTGTTCTCTCAGGGACAGGCACGTGCCCAGACACACACAGGCGTTGTAGACACATACGCACCTGGACAAACAAATAGACACGATAGAGAGACACCAGAGGCAGAGGCATAAGAAGAACTTTGTACAGAGACAGGCTTTTGCTGCCCAAGCGTCAGGCAGACAAATAAGCGCACGCACGGATGCACGCACGGACGCACGCACGCACGCACGCACGCACACACACACACACACACACACACACACACACACACACACACACACACACACACACACACACACACATATATATAACTAGATGATTACCCGCTTCGCCGGGTACCGGCTTCGCCGGAAAGAAGTAGAGTCGAATACCAGGCTGCGCACGAAGGAAAGCAGATAAACGCGCAAAACACTGGAGACCTTCTAAAAATAGTAACGTGCGGTGACCTTCTAAAAATAGTAACGTAGTAACGGGAATATGGATTGACGCCACACGGAGGAAGGGAGATAATCGCGGCTGAAAACACTGGAGAAGATAAGGAAGAGTTACTGGTAGTGGATCCCGACAAAAAAACAAAAAAACAAAACAAAAATCGGTTCAGCGCGCACAGCGCTGCGCGCTGAGAGCACGTGTTGAAATATCTCATCGATGAGGTTGTGTCCGGGGTGCAGCTGAATACTGACTCCAAATTTGAAAAAGATCCACCGAGAACTTTGGCCGTGCATCGCGGACACACACACACACACACACACACACAGACAAACAGACACAAGTCGTATATATATATAGATATACTAGATGATTACCCGCTTCGCCGGGTACCGGCTTCGCCGGGAAGACGTAGAGCCGAAGGTGAGTGGTGCACCGTACGCCGGCTTCGCCGGGTACCCGGTTTCGCCGGGTGAGTGGCGCACCGTACGCGATTGACGCCACACGAAGGAAGGGAGATAAACGCGCAAAACACTGGAGAAGATAAGGAAGAGTTACTGGGAATGGATTACAGAAAAACCATAAAAACCAAAATCGGTTGTTGAAAATTTTCATCGACCAGATTGTGTCCGGGGTCTACCTGAATATGCCCACCAAATTTGAAGCAGATCCATCGAGAACTTTGGCCGTGCATAGCGAACAGACAGAAAGACAGAAAGACACACAGACACCCACAAGCCGTATATAGATATAGCTATATACACAGGCAGACAGACACACAGACAGGAAGGCAGTTAGGCAGGCAGGCAGACAAGCAACCAGCCAGCCAACCAGCCAGCCAGCCAACCAGACGTAAAAACACACACACACAAACACACACACGCACGCACGCACACACACACACACACACACACACACATTCTGAGCTAGTTGTCTAATCCCTTTTACCCGATTCCCAGTCCGAATGATAGTGGATGGTGAAACCGAATCCTTTCTGAGAATCGTAACTAGTTCTCGGGTGGCAGGTTCTGGTTCCGCATAAATTATCTTTGCCTGCGCGCGAAAAGAATGTTGGTTATGTTTGGTCATAGTATGTTTGTTTATGTTTGGTCGTTATCTTGCCTGTGCGTGTATTGTATGTTTGGTCGCTTTCTTTGCCTGTGCATGTATAGTTTGTTGGTTATGTTTGGTCGGTTTCTTTGCCTGTGCGTGTATAGTATGCTTGGTCGATGTATGTATTGTAAAGCGCTAAGAGTAGACATTTTTCTAGAATAGCGCTATAAAAGTTTGCATTATTATTATTAAATTATCTTTCTCACAGGCGTAATGTGAAACAGGGTAGATGGAAGTTGGGGTGGGGTGAAAGCGCATCTCCCTAATCATTGAAAAAAAATGATGATAGTTTTATTCGACTGGAGAACCGAAACATCCACCCCTATCTCTCCCTCCACCCCCTACACTCTCCATCCACTCCGTATCAAGTTATCTGACTGGTGTCTCTATTCGGACCGTTCTGTCTCATTTGGCAGCGTAATGTGTCCCACAATACACTCGACAGTTTTCTGTGTTTCATGCATGAGCCCAAACAATACCATTTGCGAATAGTCTGTGCAGCTTGAGAGGAAAGAAGACAACGTCATTACACCCCCGGTATAGGGGTGTGTATAGGATTCGGTCCATGTGTTTGTTTGTTTGTTTGTGTTCGCATATAGATCTCAAGAATGAACGGACCGATCGTCACCAAACTTGGTGAACAGGTTCTATACATTCCTGAGACGGTCCTTACAAAAATTGGGACCAGTCAAACACACGGTTAGGGAGTTATTGGTGGATTAAGATTCTACAAGGACTTATAGAGGAATATATTAATGGTGAAAGGGAAATAACCTTCTCAGTTGGTGGCAGTGAGAATGGTTATTTCCCTTTGACCAACGGGGGTGTTTTTCCTACCTCGGAGGAATTTCTTGTTATATATACGACTGACTTGTCACAGTGTGCACTTTAGGGAACGGTATCAAATCCTAAACCGTGTGGTTGATATCCATCACAGGCTGTGCACACAATGTTTTGTTATGCGAAGATGAGAAGATTATGTGGTGACATCTTGTATCGAAAGTGCCACAAGTGGGACAGTTGGTAAGCAATGCAGAATTGAAGCTGATTTTGTCTGTCTGTGTATCTGTGTCTGTATGTTTCTGTCTGCCCATCTTTCAGTCAGTCAGTGCGTGCCGTGAGTGTGTGTGTGTGTGTGTGTGTGTGTGTGTGTGTGTGTGTGTGTGTGTGTGTGTGTGTGTGTGTGTGTGAGTGTGTGTGTGTGTGTGTGTGTGTGTGTGTGTGTGTGAGTGTGTGTGTGTGTGTGTGAGTGTGTGTGTGTGTGTGTGTGTGTGTGTGAGTGTGTGTGTGTGTGTGTGTGTGTGAGTGTGAGTGTGTGTGTGTGTGTGTGTGTGTGTGAGTGTGTGTGTGTGTGTGTGTGTGTGTGTGTGTGTGTGTGTGTGTGTGTGTGTGTGTGTGTGTGTGTGCGCGCGTGCGTACGCGCTCGCATGCGTTCGTGTGTGTGTGTGCGTACGCGCGCGCTTACGTTCGTGTGTGTGTGTGTGTGTGTTTGTGTGTGTTTGTGTGTGTGTGTGTGTAGAACCCACGTCCGTTGGTATTTGTGTGTCTGTTTGGGCAATTGCGTGAATGCGTCAGCGGGGATGAGTATGAACCTGAGCGAGAACTCGTTTCTTCTGTACGGCGCAAACACTCCTGTTTTCTTGGACTTTCGGACAACAGAACTTGGCACGAAATAGCACTGAACTGACCTCCTGGATAACCAGATGACAATCCCCCCCCCCTCCCCCGCGCCCAACCCAAACCCCTGAAATAACAACAACCGGAAACCAAGAAAAAACAAGTCGCGTGAAGCGATATTAAAACATTTCGTCAATCTGTCGACCTGAAACAAAAAAAGGCAAAAACCAACTTTCTTTAAATATTGAATTCAGTGAACAATAATAAAAAAATTAGCAATCCATTTTGAATATCAAATTGAACATTTAATTGTAATTAGAATGTTGATAACTTTAATGACCAAACTCATTCAGAAGTTTTTAAGCTTCCAAGCTTAAATGCAATCCCATAGTCCTGACTAACTCAAAGACTGAGCGACCAAAATGTCAATCATTTTGATTAAAAAATGAGGGCGTGGCTTTCCATAAAAACCGGATATTAGGACTGGTCATCAAAGACATTTATCGAAATAATGAAAAATGTATGTGGGGATATAATCTGGAGGATTTTTTTGGTAAAGTTTCATACAGATCATCTGTCAATTAGTATTCTGAGAATCGCTCTACACAGACAAACACACAGACACACAAGACACCCACACATACGCCACCATCCTCGTCTCGATTCCCCGTCTATGTTAAATCTTGACTGAAGATAAGAGACAGCCATCCTTTCCCTAACCCAAAACACAATCAATATTTACATCAATATATCCATACGCTGTGCATCTAAAGATGTCTCTTTCACTCCTAGAAACCCATATACAGATTACCTGACCCCCATCCCCCCTCCCCCCTCTCCCCCCCCACCCCCTCCCCATCCCCCCCCCCCCCCACCCCCTCTTTGCCTAAATGACATAACAGGCACATTTTATCCACGCAGAATTGACGGATGCCTTTCCACGACGTATTCCTTTCAACCGATATCAAATATAGTATGCAGCATCTGTCGCAAACAAACTGTGGAATATTTGCTTTTGGCTACAATACTGTTTTACGGTGACAAGTTTCCGCTTGTTCAGCCTGAGCAGGAAAACTGATAGCAAACTGTCTGAGTTATAGTGACAGAGAGAGACAGGCAGACAGACAGACAGACGAACACAAACAGCAAGACAGATAGACAGACAGACACACAGACAGACAAACAGACCGACGGAAGAACGGTCGGACAAACAGACAGACGGACGGACAGACAAACAGATAGACAGGCAGACACACAGACAGACAGACAGACTTTTGTTGATCTGTGTACTCGCTCTATATTTTCCTTTAACTACAATCTGTTACTTATCGTACTAAAACGTATTTCTAAAAGTCTATCTTAAGATTTGATTGAGAGGGAAAACCATGCTTAGTAAAAATAATATAAAGGGTTTTTAACCAACTTCCTGCTTAAACACTCATGATAATGACAAATCAAGACTTAGCCATGCTAGTCCAGACATTGTGGACGTTGATATAAATACGTAGGTACGATTGATATATACATAATACATAGGTTGATATGAATAAATAGGTTAATATAATTACAAAGGTTGATATGAATACAAAGGTTGATATAAATACATAGATCGTATATGTATCAGTCTTTGGGAAAACGACATTGACGTGACTATGGTCAACTGTAGCCTACTTTGATCAAATACGACAACTACCGAAGTTTGTGTGTAAAGCTTTGTAGTTGTTTTTAAATTGTTTAAGGCCAAAGTATAGCTCTTAAAATGACCCATAGATATAGGCACTTTAATTGTAGCCCTTCTGTATTGTTGCACATTCGTGTTCCTACCCCAACAACTTGTTTTTTGCTGACAGACTGAAAAGCTTTAGACTTGGCAGAAGGCATGGTTTCGTATGACAAGAACGATATAATGATGTCGTTTCACATTGTCGTTTTGTTTCCCGCTCCTCTCCCACGCTTCATTGAACAAACAAGTCAAAGTTTTCGTAGCAACCAAAACGCCTATTTTTTTGATCTCTCAGGTCAACTAATGTGAAGACCTGCTAGTGGCTTATCCCCCTTCGTGTGTACACGCAAGCACAAGACCAAGTGCGCACAGAAAAGATCCTGTAATCCATGTCAGAATTCGGTGGGTAATAGAAACACAAAAATACCCAGCATGCTTCCTCCGAAAGCGGCGTATGGCTGCCTAAATGGCGGGGTAAAAACGGTCATACACGTAAAATTCCACTCGTGCAAAAACACGAGTGTACGTGGGAGTTTCAGCTCACAAACCCAGAAGAAGAAGAAGAAGAATCAAAAAACGACGCTTGTTGCTATTACCTCAACGTGTCCATCCGCATGCTTAGGCCAAATAAAAATATATGCTTGTTTAGGGTAACCCGACCGACCCTATTTTCCCCCGCCGACCCTAAAACTATTTTTCTTCATTTCTCAAAAAACACATAACTTTTGGCACATTTTGCGAACTATACCGAGACTAAGGGAAATAACTTCCTTTAAAAATCGACTGAATTAAAAATTTAAAAAGAAAGCCGACCTACCGACCCTCTATCTTGTGTGGTGACGTTACCCTAAACTAACATACCGTTTTGTTTGGCCTCACAAATGCGCGAAAATGTTCCGCTTTGAAGTGTTTCATTCAGTGCGAGAGAAACACCATACTCGTGGAATCATTTCTCCCGGCCCACTATTTTTTGTGCACGGTCAAAAGATAATTCCCACAAGTATACAGTTTCTTATCGTTAGAAAAGTCACGACATAATTTTTTTCGCTTGCGTTTCAAGAAATACATTGAGGAAAACATGGATGCGGAGAGTGTATTCTTTTTTTTTGCAATATCGAAAGTGAAATACATTTCAAAAGGAGAGTTCATACTCTAGACTATAGAGTTCCGGCAAAGAAATGCATGCACATTCCTCCCCCCCCCCCCCAAGAAGTTACTTTATTACCAACACCCCACTCGTTTCCCTGAAATCCTAGGAATATGAAGAAGTTTGAAGACTTATTATTGAATGCTTACTTGTTTGTCTGCTCTCCTTCGTTTTGACATTTGGACCATCATTCATTTCACTTCATACTTCATTCGAGTCGCTTCCTCCAAAAGGAAAGCCAGCAGCAAGAAGAGTCGCGCTACCCATGTGTGCGCGTGTTTTAGGTGTAATCTGTGCACAGACACTGGCAGAATGACCGAGGTCTTTTACGTGCCACGGCGTTAACACGGGGTGGGACATGGATACCGTCTGTGAGTCATCACACAAATAAAACCCGTGTCCGCCTGCGTCTGGGGATTCGAACCACTGCTCAGCTACCAGACTCCTACTTGCATAACAAGATCATGTATTTCTTGTTTTTCCTTGTTTTCTGTGTGTGTGCTTTTTACACCCCCGGTATAGGGGTGTGTATAGGATTCGGTCGATGTGTTTGTTTGTTTGTTTGTTTGTTTGTTTGTGTGTTTGTGTTCGCATATAGATCTCAAGAATGAACGGACCGATCGTCACCAAACTTGGTGAACAGGTTCTATACATTCCTGAGACGGTCCTTACAAAAACTGGGACCAGTCAAACACACGGTTAGGGAGTTATTGGTGGATTAAGATTCTACAAGGACTTATAGAGGGACATATTAATGGTCAAAGGGAAATAACCATTCTCACTCAGTCACTGCCACCAACTGAGAAGGTTATTTCCCTTTGACGGGGGTGTTTTTCCTACCTCGGAGGAATTTCTTGTTTTTGTTGGCATCTTACTTTTCTTGTTCCTTTGTGTGTCACTAGTTTCCTTGTGCTTGTTCAGCGGTGAAGAATTCAGTGACAGTGACAGTGACAGTGACAGTGACAGTGACAGTGCCATTTGGCGCACATTACCGCTTTCCAAATCCATGTTCAGATATCACACTTTTTTTTCTTCGTACTGTAGAGTAGAGTATTCTTTTCAAGTTGTATCTTTTTCCCGTAACATTGCAGGTTTCAGTATCAGTGTCATTCTGACGCTGTGCACTGTTTCGGTGTTTGTGCTTCCGGAGTCAATTTTAGATGTCACAGTTTTTCATATAATGCACTATGCTTTTCTTTTCAAGTTGACAGTTTTCCTGTGAACATTTGAAATTATTGTAACAGAAGTTTTCTTTCCTTGTGTCGGGAGTTGTTTGTTTTCGCTTGAATTTGTAGGCCTTGTTAGGTTTTATTTTACCCACGTCTAATGTTAAAGGCTTCGTCTGTTGCATTTTGCTCTTGTGAGTTTTCCTGTAATTGCATCATTTCCGTTTGGAAAATGAAACAAAGATCTGTTT
>NC_090245.1:103033058-103155558 GCF_037325665.1 Littorina saxatilis
GTTTATTTGTTAAATGTACATGGCAGGATTATTATGAACTCGCTAGGTTCGCTTACATGCAGACGGTTTGAATTTCTAAACCGTGCAAAAGCCGCATCGAGCTCAATTATTGGCAGCCATCTCTTTTACCCCCAATAACGGGCTGCACAATAATATGCTCCGATATCTCGTACGATCTTTAGAACCAACCGACAGAGCGTGAAAGCCGTGAGTGTGATATACAAATATATCGGCCGTTACAGCCCGTACAGATAGCATTGATAGCTGAGCTTTCAAGCAATACTGATTTACGAGCGTATTTGTTGTTGTTGTCGTTTCTTCCCCCTGCTGTCAGTGCAATGACCAACAGCGCTGGTGTATAATTATATAATTATACTAGAGGAATACCCGGCTTTGCCGGGGTGAATCGCGAGACAGAGACAGACAGCGTGGCGGTTCATCACAATCACCTCTGCAGGCGAAGTCCTGTCAAACGGGATTGAGAATTTTAGAGCTTATTTCTTAGCCCTATATTATCTGCTGTGGCTTCTCACATGCCAGAACATACAGACAGACAAAAGCCGCTAGACCCCATCACAAACAGAACTCTATAATACATAGGTTTTTGCCTACACACACACACAAACACACACACACACAGAGAAGCCGTATATATATATGCATATCTGTATCTATAAATATATAGAGATAGGTGAGAGTGTATTTTTCGCGTGGCTATAAATTGATTCGACCTTTTCACTTTGACAGTAAGAACAACTTACGGGTGCAAGGGAAGCGTTCTGGACAGCGCAGTGACATTCTAAAAATAGTCAATCTCAGAAACGGGAATTTGGGGTGAACGGCCGGCGCGACAGAGACAGACAGCGTGGCGGTTCACCACAATCACCTTTGAAAGGCGAAGTCCTGTCAAACGGGATTGAGAATTTTAGAGCTTATTTCTTAGCCCTTTATTATCTGCTGTGGCTTCTCACATGCCAGAACATACAGGCAGACAAAAGCCGCTAGACCCCATCACAAACAGAACTCTATAATACATAGGTTTTTGCCTACACACACACACAAACACACACACACACACAGAAGCCGTATATATATATGCATATCTGTATCTATAAATATATAGAGATAGGTGAGAGTGTATTTTTCGCGTGGCTATAAATTGATTCGACCTTTTCACTTTGACAGTAAGAACAACTTATGGGTGCAAGGGAAGCGTTCTGGACAGCGCAGTGGACAGCGCAGTGACATTCTAAAAATAGTAATAGTAACTTAGAACTGAACGGGAAAGCCACACGAAGGAAGGGAGATAAACGCCAAACACTGGAGAAGATAAGGAAGAGTTACTTATAATGGTGAAATGAACGCAAAAACGAAAATGAGTTCAGCGCTGCGCGCTGAGAGCACGTGTTGAAATATTTCATCGATGATATTGTGTCCGGGGTGTAGCTGAATACGGTGTCCAAATTTGAAAAAGATCCACCGAGAACTTTGGCGTTGTGATGTGGTGTAGCGGCTATGGTGTGTCGGTATGGGGGCCCGGGTAAGCTGAGGTGGAACCAAAATAGCTGAGGTGGAACCAAAATCGGTTCCGCGCTGCGCGCTGAGAGCACTTGTTGAAATATCTCATCGATGAGGTTGTGTCCGGGGTCTCTCTGAATAAGCCCACCAAATTTGAAGCAGATCCATCGAGAACCTTGGCCGCGCATCGCGCACAGACACACAGACAGATACACAGACAGACAGACAGACAGACAGACAGACACTAGTCGTATATATATATAGATACGACTTGTGTCTGTCTGTGTGTGTGTGTGTGTGTGAGTGTGTTCGCGATGCACGGCCAAAGTTCTCGATGGATCTGCTTCAAATTTGGTGGGCATATTCAGGTAGACCCCGGACACAACCTGGTCGATGATAATTTTCAACACGTGCTCTCAGCGCGCAGCGCTGAACCGATTTTGGTTTTTCTGTTCATCCTCCCAGATCCATTCCCAGTAAGTCTTCCTTATCTTCTCCAGTGTTTTGCGTTTATCTCCCTTCCTTCGTGTGGCGTCAATCCATATTCCTGTTACTATTTTTAGAAGGTCACTGTCCACAACGCTTTCATCCCGGCGAAGCCGGGTATTCCTCTACTTCTTCCCGGCAAAGCCGGGTACCCGGCGAAGCGGGTATTCATTCTAGTAATTATATATATATGGCTGGGGTTTTGACGAAAGGTATAACTGTATTTTGTAGTCAGATTACACGTATTATTAGGTGGATTGTGTACTGTCGTGTTGAATCATGCAGAAAATGTAATTCGACCCGTCGGGTTGTCCTTCAGTTGTTCCTAGTGTTTGTCAGTGTGCGAATCACCACGGACCTCCTGAACGCAACAGATAGCGGTCTCGTCTCTGCCCTTGTGCTGCTGGACCTTTCCGCGGCCTTCGACACGATCGACCATCAGCTACTCGTCGATCGCCTCAGTTCCACGTTCGACATTCACGACACCGCCCTCTCTTGGTTCCGGAACTACCTCCAGAACCGCTCTCAGACTGTCACCACTGATTCGTTCTCTTCTCAGCCTGTCCCTGTCTGCTTCGGCGTCCCACAAGGGTCTGTCCTCGGCCCTGTCCTTTTCACCCTGTACACCCAACCCCTCTCCTTGGTCATCGAACGCCACCGCTTGAACTACAACTCCTTTGCCGATGACACGCAGCTCCAGAACAGCGCCAAGCCGGAGGACGTTGACCCATCTCCTGGGATCCATCTCCAGTTGTTTCACTGACATCAAGAACTGGATGACTGAGAACAAGTTGAAGCTGAACACGGTGAGAAGACGGAGGCCCTTCTCGTTGGAACACGACAGAAGATTGCTTCCCTCACTGTGACCGACCTCCAGCTGGATGACGCGACTGTTCCATTCTCCCCTGCTGTCAAGAGCCTTGGCGTCTTTCTCGACTCCACTTTCTCCATGCAGACACACATCTCCTTCATCATCAAGACCTGCTTTTTCCACCTACGACGCATCGCCTCCATCCGTCGCTACCTCACCCACGACGCCTGTGTCAAGCTGGTTGTCTCCCTCATCTTCAGTCGTCTGGACTACTGCAACTCCTTTCTGGCTGGCCTCCCCGCCTCATCCATTCATGGCCTACAACGAGTCCAGAACGCTGCTACCAGGCTGACGTTGAGGAAGACGAATCGAGACCACATCACCCCCCTACTTCGCTCCTTGCACTGGCTCCCTGTCAACACCCGAATCTCCTACAAACTGTCCACTCTGGTCTACAAGTGTCTCAACGAGTCCCGAGTACCTTCAATCCTCCCCGGACCTGTACACCCGGCCCTCCGACCGTCCCCTTCGTTCTGCTGCTGACCCACTCCGCCTTCACATCCCTCGCTCAAAACTCGCAACTGCTGGTCAGCGTGCTTTTCCCTCCGCGGGCCCCTCCGTCTGGAACTCCCTGCCGCTTGAGCTTCGCCAGAGCCCCTCTCTTTATGCGTTCAAGAGTAGGTTGAAGACTCAGTTCTTCCCGTAGCTGGCTGCGACTTTCATGTTCGACGTGATGTGTTGTGCCCCAAAAGACATTCTTGTGCTGTGCTCTGTGAGAGGTGTTTTCTTTGTGTTTAATATTATTTTGTTTGAACCTAGCTATTCAGGGGCGGATCAGTTCATTTTATGGGGGGGGTTTCCAAAAGTATATTGTGAAGATATGGGTGTGAAGGCGCGAAGCGCCGAGCCGACGGCGCAAAGCGCCTAGCTTGCTAGGGGGTCCGGGGGCATGCCCCCCCGGAAAATTTTGTAAAAAAGGATGCAAAATGGTGCAATCTGGTGCATTTTGAGGATGATCATTACCAGTTTCAGGCAGCAGATTTTGTCACTGATTAATACCCCAAAAAAACACCATTTAAAAAAAAAAATTTTGGCTGGGGGGGGGGTTTCCGGAAACCCCTGAAACCCCCCCCTCGTCCGCCCCTGCTATTGATGTGTACATTGTTGTTAAACAGTTGTTTGTTGTATGTTTATCAGGGTTTGCTAGTGTGTGATAGGGTTCGTGTCCGTCTGTAGATGTTAGTTTCTTTGTTAGTCCTGTGTTGACAACTCTTCGACAAGCGCTTAGAACTGTACCCACGGAATACGCGCTATATAAGCTTCATATTGATTGATTGATTGTGTGTGTGTGTGTGTGTGTGTGTGCGCGCGTGTGTGTGTGTGTATGTGTGTGTGTGTGTGTGTGTGTATATGTGTGTGTGTGTGTGTGTGTGTGTTTGTCGGTGTGTCTGTCCGTCTGTGTGTCTGTCCGTCCGTCGTTCTGTCTGTTGATATGACTGTGTCGTGTGTGTGTTCGTGGATGAGTGCGTGCGCGTGTATGTCAGTGTGTGTATGTGTATGTGTGTCTGTCTGTGTCTGTGTGTCTGTGTGATATTGTGTCTGCTCGTGTGTCGTTCTATTGAGTGTGTGAGCATGTATAATGCGTAACTGTGTCAGCTTTTTCCCAAGGAATGGCCTGGGGTCACACACAAAAATAGTCTGTTTACGGTATCCCGACCGACCCTATATTTTCGCGCGACCCTAGACTTTTTTTTTTTGGCATTTGGGAAAAAAAAAATAAAAATATGTTTTTTTGGAAAAAAAGTAATTAAAAAATCCCGACCTACCGACCCTATTTGTTTTGCCTATGTTACCGTAAACAGACTTCTTTTTTTTGTTTGCCCAGTCAGTGTTACTCGAAACTCCGCTCGACTTGGGTGGATAGACAGACTCGCATAAACTGATTACGTATGAGTGGGAATTACGAACAGATTTACACACAGTACCGGTTGAACCAGCCTAAATCCCGGTCGCCTTGCATTCCATCCAATCCTACCAACGGGAACCAGACAGGCCTTCCATTCTCTCGGATTTCACAAGGAAGTAAAAACATTTTGCCTGAAGGATTCAACAAAAAGGAAGTGTACATTTTTTTTTAAATACGTGGGGTTTTTTTCACAAAAAGATAACAATACTTGCTTGGAGTAGACAAAACGATTGTAAACAGAAACTCAACTTTCGGAAGTTACCGTGGTGAGGCTATACTTAGCCCGTGAAAAAAATCTGAGTTGAAACTTCTTACGATGTCTTCCCATTCCTGATATGACAGCATCGGGAATATTGTAAAGTAAGAAAAGTGATTGGATTATGGACTGTGTTAAATTGCATGGAAGTTGATGTAGGCGTTTAAAAAACCAGAATGAAAGAAGGGGGTTATGGCGGAAGGGCTGTCGGGTGGAGGGGAGGAGAGGGGGTGGGGAGGGGGGGGGGGGGGGGGGGGTCGGGTAGGGAAGAAGCAAAAGAGTGGAGGTTGGTTTGCGTAGTGGTGGGGACTGGGGGGTTTAAAAGTTCGGCCAGTATAGCAAACTCGATCGATCAAAACAAATGTGCAAATAATTGCAGCGGGGATGTTTATTGCTGAGAATTATGTTATATGAAGTCTTATATCGCGCGCGTATCTCCAGACTCGGACTCAAGGCGCAGGGATCTATTTATGCCGTGTGAGATGGGGCTCAGTGCCGGGGTAAAACTGACGGAGGTGGCTGCAAAAAGCTCAACAAAAACAAATGTGTAAATAATTACGGCAGGGAAGTTTATTGTTGTGAATTGGTGTGCACGAGTAATTAGAGGTAAATTGGCTTCGGTGGTATTTCATGATAACTATGAATAATTAGTCTGATATTTCAAAAGTCAGCCCTCGATCACAGTCGATTACGAGAATAAGAATAATTAATGTAGTAGTTAACGTCCCGCTGACCCGGCCTGCGTACATCAGTGTAGGCCTATGTCACAACTGGGTGGCCGAGTGGTAACGCACTTGCGCTCGGAAGCGAGAGGTTGCGAGTTCGACCGCCCCTGGGTCAGGGCGTTAGCAATTTTCTCCCCCCAGGCTAACCTAGGTGGTGGGTTCAAGTGCTAGTCTTTCGGATGAGACGAAAAACCGAGGTCCCTTCGTGTACACTACATTGGGGTGTGCACGTTAGAGATCCCACGATTGACAAAAGGGTCTTTCCTGGCAAAATTGTATAGGCATAGATAAAAAAAAATGTCCACCAAAATACCCGTGTGACTTGGAATAATAGGCCGTGAAAAGTAGGATATGCGCCGAAATGGCTGCGATCTGCTGGTCGATGTGAATGCGTGATGTATTGTGTAAAAATTCCATCTCACACGGCATAAATAGATCCCTGCGCCTTGAGTCCGAGTCTGGAGATACGCGGGCGATATAAGACTTCATATAACATAACATAACTTGATACACATATTATATGTAGGCGGCAAGCACGCCGCACTGATGCACCATGCACGCATCAAGCCGGTTCAGGCTCACACACACACACACCGTGGCACACACTGCACACACACACACTGACACACACACACACACACACACACACACACACACACACATCTAAAGTTTAGTGCCGGTGTATGGTGGAGGGGATGGGGGGGGGGGGGGTTGCGCCGGCGTGCATCATACCACCTTCTGTTCAGTCAATAGTCACTTCTATTTTGGCGTTTTCTTCTTTCTTTTTCTTTCTTGGTTTGTTTTATTCCTCCTCTCTCTCTTTATCTGGTTCCAAGTTCTTCTTTTTCTTTACCTTTTTCTTTACCTTTTTCTTTACCCTTTTGTTTTCTTCTGTTTATTTTCCTTATTTGTTTTCTTCTGCTTCTTCTTCTTCACTTCATGCAGTTTATTCTATTACTTCTTCTTTTCAAGTTTTTCTTCTTCGTCTTCAAGTCTACTTCTCCTCCTTCTTCTTCTTCTTCTTCTTCTTCTTCTTCTTCTTCTTCTTCTTCTTCTTAATATCATTATTATCATTCTTACTTAAAAAAAAAAAATCCGTTACTAATCTTGTCTTTCAGTTGTTCCGAGTCAAGTTTTTCAGACAATAATTATAGTAGCTAAGCGTTGACTCTGACAGGGTAAATTTGCACTGCTCAGTGCTGATATTACGATTAGCTAAAAAAAAAAAATCAGTCAAAAGCCTTTTCCCCGTTTGGCATTTTTTGTTTTG
The DNA here is from genome assembly GCF_037325665.1 of Littorina saxatilis. Lineage (NCBI taxonomy): Eukaryota > Metazoa > Mollusca > Gastropoda > Littorinimorpha > Littorinidae > Littorina > Littorina saxatilis. The sequence goes on from NC_090245.1 coordinate 103,040,091, forward strand.
TTTTTGTATACGTGTGGTATTGCCCCTGAAGGTCCGTCACATTATTTAGTTCGGGTAAACACCACCACCCCCCCGCCACCAGAGAAAAACACGGTCAGCCAAAAATAACACTCGGCAAATCTCGTTCATCTACGGAATCGACATCTGTGCGTCTGTTCGCGATTTCCATTGGTTGGAGATTTTCCCGTATCCGAGTTAGAGCAAAATGGCCGCTACGTTAGATGAGGGACGGGAATATGGTCTCGCTTCAAACGTTTCTACCAGCGGCAACAAAACTTTTATACATTTTAAATTGACAGATTCAGCTTTGCGAGCTCTCGAGGAATATTCAAAAATTAAAGTAAGTATATGTTCTTCTTGATTTTGTGTGCAGGAGCTGTGAAATGTCTCACTCTGTGAAGCGAAGTGCAGACTCCGCAGTTTTCTTTCTCCATCTTTGGCTCTGTCATGCTTTCTTTTTCAAGTCAAAATGCCTTCTACAGCTAAAATTGGATCCGTTATTTTCACTATCTGTGAAAGAGATGTGTAGCATTTGACAACTTTTTCTTTCACGATTTTCTGGGCTTTGAAATGATAGTGCTGTGAGAAACATATGGACGTTAAATATTTCGTTGGTCACCATTCTCACTTGTGACCGTACCGTCGGAATATTGGTCAGGGTTAACCACGCCGAGTTTTACCTTAGTTTGTGAAAAGTGTGTGCAAGTTCACGGAGAAGGTTCATCAGAGAAAATTCAGACCAAAAGCCGATTTTCTACACCATTTCCGTGTTTGTTCAAAGGATACACGGGGGCGACTAATAATGCGATTCGCCGTCTGTGCCAAACCTGTACTCCATATGGAGACAGACATGTCTACCTTTGCGGTGTCGATGGGTACCTATACAGATCAAAGTGTGTGTGCGGTCAGTTTATTCAGATGATGAAAGTAAAGAAGACAGACTAATCAGAAAATGGACTGGATAAATGGATTTAGTTTGAGAATGACCGCAAGAGCACAGACAGCAAGTGAGCAACAGTGAACTGAACAGCCATAACAGGTGAGGAGGATGGCCAGATGCTGAGTTTACATTTTTGTGTTGCTACTACCAGCTTGTGTCAATGTATTGTACCAGCTGTAACCAGAACATTACACTTTCAAAGGCTTTATAAACTGAGTTTTCTGTGTTTGGGCAATGTTTGGAATAATCAGAAAGATTGAATTACTTGAAACCCACAAGTGGTTGCAGGGGCGGATCAGTTCATTTTATGGGGGGGGGGGGGGGGGGTGGTTTCCAAAAGTATATTGTGAAGATATGGGTGTGAAGGAAGAAATTTTGAAAAAAAGGATGCAATCTGGTGCATTCTGAGGATGATCATTACCAGTTTTAGGCAGCAGATTTTGTCACTGATTAATACCCCAAACAACAACAACCCAAACAAAAAAGTATATATATTTTTATTTTTTGGCTGACAAAAAAGGTGATTCTGGATCACACTGGACTTGCAACAGTGTTGCCTTGTGTATTTTGAGAGTTTGATTAGATCACAAAGTGTGGATTTATGTTCTAGTATGCCCTCTTGTTGATACTGTTAACAACTTGTTGATGTTTATTGTTACACCAGAAGATCTAAACGGTATGCCAAGACATTTTTTCAAGGTACTTTGTGTTTGCAACGTATGGTACATGTATATTGATTGGACATTCTAGTAATGCAAAGCATTTTTGATGAGAATAATTCTGGTTGTTGGATAGAAATTAGTTTGAGCTTGGATAGATACTGAGTGACTATACAGTATAGTAGCAAGTTGTCATTTATAACTGGTCATGTTACCGATGTTACCCCGCTTTTTACGCAGTGATACACCGATTTCGTAGGATGCATGCTTGATGTTTTTATTTTTCCATTATAACCCAACGAACCCTGACATGGATTTTATGTGAGCTTGGTCTTGTGCTTGCGTGTACACACGGAGGGGGATAAGACACAGGCAGGTCTGCACATCAGTTGATCTAGGAGTAGGACAAGGAGATCCAAAACCCGGGGTTTGAATTGAAATTTGAACACTCGACCTTCTGCCGAAGAGTTTTTAAGACTAAGACTAAGAGGCTGACGTCCTGTTTTTGATCAAAAGTTAAGGAGGAGAATTTGCTTTGATGTTTTATTCCTAATTCTGTGAAATATAAAGTTCATTGTCAGTGAGTGAGTTTCAAGTTGAAAATGAAAGTGTTGTCAATGTCATTTCACAGGCTGTGTGTACTGTACATTTCAAGTTTTGTTTGGTCTAGTCCTTTGGTTTAACCTCAAGTGACAATGTTGTCATGAAGTACCAGAGTAGTTCTTTAGGAAGTCCAGGTGTAACTGTAAAGACCAAAGAAGGAAGTGTACCAACGAGAATTATTGAGGGAAATGATCCTTGCAAACCCTCATGAACTCAAACAGGTTAGTACTACTGAATCTGTCAGTGTGAGACAGTATTTTGTGCATGGTCCATGCTTTCTGTTGACTGCATTTATAGATCTATCTATCATTCTATGTAGCTGTCAGACCTCGGGAGCAAACTTTACAATAAAAGTGTATACTATTGTCCCAATTTGAACAAATACTGAGTGAATAGTAGTTGGTACTCAAATAACAAAACAGTTATGTTGAAATTAAGCGATTTTGACTCAATTGCTGCAGTGGTTTTTGGAGTGGAAACCATTTTTTTTTCTGAAGTGAACTGTCCAAAGTATAAAGGGCTCCATGATTATTATTAGGCTGCATATGGGGCATACTCAACAGGGATCTTTCCGACTGATGATTTTTAATTCACTGAAAAGTAGACAGGTGCTAGTGCTATACATGCTTTGTGGTGTCAGTTTGATCATCTGTGAATGTGATAAGGAGTAAGGCCCCCCCCCCCCCCCCCCCCCCCCCCCCCCCCCCCCACGGGTTAGGGGGAAGAATTTACCCCATGCTCCCCAGCATGTTGTAAGAGGCTACTAAGGGATTCTGTTTCTCCTTTTACCCTTGTTAAGTGTTTCTTGTATAGAATATAGTCAATGTTTGTAAAGATTTTAGTCAAGCAGTATGTAAGAAATGTTTAGTCCTTTGTACTGGAAACTTGCATTCTCCCAGTAAGGTAATATATATTGTACTACGTTGCAAGCCCCTGGAGCAATTTTTTGATTAGTGCTTTTGTGAACAAGAAACAATTAACAAGTGGGTCTATCCCATCCCCCCCCCCCCCTTTCCCCGTCGCGATATAACCTTCGTGGTTGAAAACAACGTTAAACACCAAATAAAGAAAGAAAGGAGTAAGGCTCTTTGTTACAATATAATCTATGCTTGATTTCTGACTCAGTGACTGTCAGTAGTGTCAGTGTTAACTACTGCTTGCCTTATAATATCCTATGTTAATTGTTACACAAACACAGTGACATGCAAGAGTCAGCTACCTCAAGGGGCACAGTCTGCTGTCAGTGTCACTTTTTCCCTATGCTGGGAGAGAACATTGTGTTGTAAAGCCACACTGTGACTGTTATTCCTTATTGGTTTGACCAACCTGGGCCCTGATTTGTTCTGGTCGTATCACCGTATACAGTACTCATTCTCTAATTCTAAGAAGTAAGATAGTCAGTGTTGTTCATAATCATATTGCTTTAATTTGACTTTCTCCTCTTTTGGGACGAGTTCTATGAGTAATGTATGTCCAGCAAGACAACGAGTTCTATGAGTAATGTATGTCCAGCAAGACAACGGGCGTTCTTGAGCTCATCGCATGTTGTATGTATGTATAGTCTTTCGGGGGCTGAGTGAATGGAGGCAGGTATGTTATTGTTAATGTAATGCCTGCGATTAAAAACATAAAGATAATTCGATTTACAGACAAAAAGCATGCTGTAAGTGGAACCTTGCCCACATGTTTTGAAAGTACTGGAAAGTTCTAAAATTATATGTAGCTTAGTGTCAGTGTCACAGAGAAATGTGAGACTTGACAGGATGGGAAAATGTTTCCATACTCAACCAAATATGCCTGCACCACTGGTATTTCTTTTTGTAGTCAGATGATAATAAGTCAAACATGTATTGCATTGTTTTCTCTGGGGCACATCAAAGATAGTCTGTTTGTTGTGAAACTCAAGTACTATTAGGTGGGCTTATTCTAAGTCACTAAGTGGGTCTTGTTCATTTAGGATATGAGTCACGTCTCCAATGCCCTGCTTCTCGGCATTTCAGTCTTGAAGTGTTATCTGAGATGACACTGACAGCGACAGTAAGGAAGGCAGGTCATGACCGTCATCACACCAAAACGGGAGTGTTTTACTTAAAGCCCTGAGCACTACCCATGTACAGACCTGTTTACCCTCAAAGCCTGACAAGAGTAATGGTCAAGTAAAAGAAATGGTAATCTGATAATAATAATAATAATAATAATAATAATAATAATAATAAATTAGCATTATAGCGCAACATCATAACTTTACAATTATGCTCTTTGCGCTTGACACATTTGAAATTAAAACACAGTTATACAAGCATTTACATCTACATTCATAGTCAGCAATGCTTAATTGATGACCAAAATAGTAACCCAGTGGTTACAAGCGCCAACATTAGCAACACAAACCTAATTAAGTAATTTGAAGCGCATTTGATTTTGAAAATCGTAATCAATGGTGTTTTTTTCTTCTTTAAATCATAAAAAAACTAGTATTACAGTAGTAATAAATTAATCCAAAATAATAAGGGTAGACAGGTCTGCCCCTTTATCATACATGTACATGATGTAGGTGTAGGTGTACTCTATCCCAGTTATAGGACCCTTGCTGATGTACATTACTCCATTTGCTGAGTAGACTAGAGCTCGCGGAAGGCACTGTTTTATGTTGGTGTATCTCGGTGAAAGGGCTAGAAAAATACAGGGTTTTTTGTGTGCCGTGCACTTCTTGTATAACAGTACAGATATATATGTTTGAATAATCAGTGCAGTGCAAACAGGTGCGTTCCTTGAAAGGTGCGGTAAACGGATGTGCAAGGATTTGCATGAACAGGCTTGTATTAATTTTGATCTAACTCGAAGCTTTACTCTGTACAGCTTATTTCACATAGATCTGGTACTGGTGTGAAATGTTGCACCTGTCCTTAGAAGAAGATTTGATCTTATATTTGTGACCATCTTAGTACAAAACCTGTGATTAACAAAGGGATGTGTTTAGTGTGCGCTTGATTATGCATTAACAAGGGAGACTTAACTAGGTGAAAAGATTTAGCAGGACAGCCGGTCTGTTTTTCTTCAGGTTACTTCTGTTTACATTAGAACTTTGTTAAGTATGTGAATGTACGTCTGTCTGTGTGTGTTTTTGCATTAGAATTAGAAGCATTGGTTGCCAAGTTGCTGGAATCTGTATACATTCTTATATTAAAAGTTCCATTGACTATAAAAAAAAAAAAAGGATTTTATTGAAACAAATTATTTTCCTGTACCAGTACTTATGCCTATCCTTATCAGTTTTTCATGTGCCTTTGTTTCTGAACTCCTTTTCAATCAAATTCAGTCATTAGGAAGAATAGGGTTAGGGGGAGACACACAACATTATGCTGGCACAATTCTGCCCTGGCAGTGGACAGATTGGCGTACAGGTGGTACTTTTGCTTTGTCGGTCAGGCCTAGCTACACTGCCAGCCTTCTGTTTAGTGTTGACTGTTTGCTTTTCCCTGATGAATTGGGTTCTCCTATTTGCTTCCCTTTTCTTGCATCCCTGACCTCCCCCCCCCCCCCCCCCCCCCCCCTTTCGATCAAAAGTTGTAACTTCAAAGGGACAGTGTGCTAGTGTATTCTGTTGTATAATGATAATGGCATATTCTTTGCAAGGAGTTTGTAGGTATGTAAAGTTCTGTCAAAACCGGTAATTTGCAATACATGTTGTATTTCGGGTTGAAGGCTTTAAGGGTACTGGTACTTGCAACAAAATGGACATCTACTAATGGATGGTTTTTTTTTATCAAAATTGTAATTAGTTCAATGTGTGTTTTGACTGCTCGCATTTCCACAATTTTGAAAATTGTGGTTTACATGACCACTGGTATCATTCTGATAATCCTCACTCCACGGCTATCGCCAGTTGTCTCTCTGACCAGACGCGACAGTCCTACGCGAATCTATCAAAACCAGAATACAGTGTGATCTCCCATATATTGTTCACGAGCAGTGCTCGCGAGACGAAAATGATTGCAGATTGGCCGACTTCGACAGTGATCTCCGTTCTGTTCTTCACAGTTATGATAAAAACATCGTTCTAAGGTCAAAACAAGTCGACGTTTTGGGACTGCTGCCGGAAGGAGACCGTAATATATGGTTGCATCACTGTCAAAAAAATTGTCCGCTCCAGCGAGCGCTGAAACCAAACGGTTGATTATCACGTGACACTTATGCCATATTTAGAGGAGTTTGCACAGTAAATACATCCGCAAAAAATAGCTCGCTTGAAACTGTCTAAAATAAAAATTACTCTGTAATTTAAAACTTACAAAACACCATGAAAAATCATTATCGACGATCACGAATCTGCTTAAATCCATAACACATTACAAAAAGCTCTAAATATGTTAAAAAAAAATATATGTATAGGTTACAACACGAGTGGTTTTTTATATGGCTTGTATTTCAGTCAAGACCCAGCGGATGAATATCATCGGGAGACACGAGCCTCTGGCGAGTGTCTCTCGATTGATATTCCCGCTGGGTCTTGACTGAAATACAAGCCATATAAAAAACCACGAGTGTTGTAATCTGTATATCCCATTCTACCATCAAACACAAAGTGTAGACTACTAGCGGCACTGTTGCGATCTGTGCAGGGTAAAACTGTTGCCAGCGAGACTTAGCCCTTTTGCAACCTTAAACTAAGTGACCGTCGCTGAAAAAATAAAACGAATGAGTGCATCGATAAGTACGCGGTAACACTACTTTCAGACCATTTAAAAGCTTTAAGTAAAGGTTCATAAGTTGCAAGAAAGTAATGAAGTCGAATAGAAATTAATTTAGCTGAAGCGCACAATTCTTTTGTTTTGCGTTTCAGGTTGGCAGAACGGGCGAAACGGGTTTGGGACCCATTTGGCTTACTCGATTCAGAATTGATTCCACGTTGTTTTTCTCGAACGTGTGTAATTAGGCTTATTGACAGAGAAGCAAATCTTAGGGAACAAATATGTAGGTTTAGATTTAACCATTTGCTCCCTATTTGAAATGTATCTACGTGATAAACTGTTTTGCGAGTGTGTTTGCATGGATGAACTTAAACTGGTATGGGTGAGAGGAAAACGCGACCGACACGTCTGTCACCGCCGATTGATTGCATTTTGAAGGAATATGACTGGATTACGGAAAAATATGTGGACTTACTGCAGAGCCAGGCAAAAGAGTAGACTTGCTCGCAAAACACGTGAAACAGCCGATGTTTGATAGCTGAAGGCGCACACCGGCAAAACACACTACCGACAGATTCTCAAAAGTCGTCTGCTAACGATGCAAGGGGAGGGTACTCGTGTTTTTGTTTTGGTTCGCTAGCATCTGGTTATCTTGTAAGTTGAATGTTCGTTTTTTTCGACCTGCATTGCTTTCATAATGAAAGAAACTTTTGCTTATTGCATCTCATACATCAGATCAGTTCTGAGATTCATTTTTGCGTGCAACTGATATGGTTTTCTGAGCCGTGCAATACGATTTTAGAACTTCATACAAATGTGTCACATTGTTCGGCGCGAGCGAGGTCAAAGGTCGGGAGGAAAGTAGTCCTTTGCCCAAATCGGAATCTGCACTATCATATATTTTTTGGAGTCCATGATGTATTTATTGAGCTATAAAAATACAACATATATACCCATACTGAAGTAACAGAGACAAAGAAGGGAGGTCATGGGATATAAAAAAATATATATATATATAAAAAAACCGGTTTCCTTGCCAGACAAGGAAACTCTAGGCATCCTGTCAGGGAGAGAATGAGCCGAACTCATTTTGACCTGAGGTCAGGATGCACTGGTATAAACTTGAACAGTGACCCACTTTGAAAGTAAATAGGAACTGTGGGAAGAACCTTGACATTAAAGAGACCGGGTGCTGACATACTTCCCATTTCCTCTTAGTAGTCTTACACTTTTCTGTGACCCTATTTGGTCAAAGCCCGCTAGCTCTCCTGGGTGCACAGTCTTCAGTGCGAATGAAGTGGAAAGTAAATCGGAAATGCATGTGTTTGAACTACCCTTGCATGGATCCTCTCCTCTATGTGCAGACCCAGAGACAGTATCCATGTCCCACCCCTGTGTTGCCACAGTAGCACATAAAAGACCCTGGTCATTCTGCCATAAGTGCATACACTTGTGTATTTCATCTAAAGTCGGAATAAAACCCAGGAACATGCCCCTAATGGCTTTGCCATGAGCGCGTAAAACTTGAATTTCTCTCTATCCTCTCCAAGTTACAATGAAAGGTACCTTCCTTCTCATGTTAACGGTTATCAATATGAATAACCCCTGAGAACGCACCAGGCTTTCGCATGCAAGGAAAAAACAGTCTTTGACATGGAGGCGGATTTTTTCCTCTGCGCTGTGGGAAGTGCTATGCTAAATTATTGTGATTGTTTCCCCTGCACTGTGGGGAAGTGCTTTGCTAAATTATTGTGGCAGGTTGACATTAAATTCAGCTAAAAAAAACCTCGCCTCACTGACTCAACACAGAAACCAGACAGGCTACATTCATTCTATATATATATGTGTACTCACAGGTCACATTACCACACATTTTAGACTCCCTGTTTGATTGCAAATTCAGCTGATTTACTGTTTCATTTGTTGTTAATTTTATTTCTTGTTGTGTTTCAGGGAGGATGCAGCCGAAAACCAACAATCCAGTTCAGGGACAGCAATGGGGTGAGTTCCGTGTGTGTGTGCAGCGGAAAGAGACGTTACTGTCATTGTTTTGTTATCAAAATCCTTTTACTTTAGCAATTTAAACTAGAATTTCACAGAGAACACAAATTTGGATATTCGTCTATGTTTTTGTAAACCAGAGGTGTGAAACTGAAAGTTGACACACTTTCACACTTGAATGATTTTTACACCCATTAAGTTGTAAAGTTGAATCAACTTCCATGAACTTCCTCTGAAGCCCAACAGAAAAGACCCTGAGCAGTTTGTTACTGAGAATTTCCTTCAACAAGGTAGAGAAGAAAGGCTGGATAGTGAATGAAGTGTTTCCCTGTTTTGTAAAGCTATTATTTTGAAACTTGATTCGCTTACAGTTACATGCTTTGATGATTTCTACACAAATAATGTTTGTTTCACTTCCATGAAATCCTTGCATGAGCTTAACAGAAAAGACCCTTTGTTGTTTTTAGAGAATTTTCGTAAACTAGGTAAAGAAGAAATATGTGTGAATTAGAGACGTATGTTCTTGTTATAGACAAAGTGCTTTGAGTTTGAAAGTGAAACTTAGCATGTCTGCACGCTTAGGTGATTTTTTTAAAGGGGTAAAGTTCAATTCTCTTCCATTAAATTAGTAACAAGAAAGTCCCTCAGTTACTTTTTACTGTAGAATTGTTCTTCAACAATGCAGAGAAGATTGACAAATGATTCAGAAATATTTTATGTTTTTGTAGAGCTAGATGTTTGAAATTTGATGCAATTACAAAGTAAAACTACAAGGTTTCGTGATTTGTTGACATTGAATCAGTTTGATTAACTTCCAAGAACTCTTTGCAGGCAAACATCCTTTTTTCTGAGAATTTTCTTCCACAAGGCAGAGAAAGAAAAGTTGAAGAGTTCTGTCCGACTGCAAGTTCTTGTAGAGCCAGATCTTTGAAACTTGGATATGTTTTTGATGACTAATCAGTGAGGTGGTTGGTTTAGTTAAATATTGTGCAAAGAAAAGGTGTTGATTTATCATTTCATAGACTTACGATGCTTATTGGGGGGGGATTGTTTTCTTGCTGGTTTGTAGATTTTGATTAAATTACATATCTTACCCAACTCACATATAGCAATTAACTCTAGTTCAGTGCTGGTAACGCTGTACGCGTCCCCTTGGTAACAAGGAAGGCGCCTCTAAAAAAAGAGTGACATGAGACCCGTAAGGGTGTCTAAGCCAGCCCGGAAACGAGACTGCCTTCCGTATGCGCGCGCATACACCGCCATTTGCAATTCAATCCAAAGCTCAGCGCCAGTGAGACTGGTCGCATTTGATGTACGCTCCGGCTGTTTCAGCCGTTTTTGACTTAGTCTTTTGACTTTGTTGTTCCTCTTGGTATCTTCTTGCATCTGGACTTGTCTACTACTGTTGAGGTGAGATCGTTCTTGTTTTTTCTTGATTTTGGCAGCGTTGTTGGCCGCATTTTGGACTTGAGAAAATTTTTTCTTTTCTGCAAAATTTTTTCGTGAGTCTTTGTTGTGTCATGGCCGACAATGCTAAGAAGAGGTGTACGCCTAAAAAGGTAGCTGCTGCGCCCACTTCTTCTAAAGAATCTTCTAGGAAGACTAAACAATCCGTTTCTGGTGAAGATACTCTTGCAAAAAAATCTTTTGATGTGTTTGTTGATTTGCCCGCTAAGCCGGTAGACAAGACAGCGGCCATTTTGTCGGCGAAGCCGGTTGACAAGACCGCGCACGTGAATAAACCTGCTAAGGGGGATTCTCCCCCTGAGGTGCCGGGGTTGGCATCTGCTGATGTTGCTGCTTTGTTGTTATCTCTTAGTTCACAGGTGTCTACTTTAGCGGCCGAGATTACTTCGACGAGAGCGGAGCTTCGCTCTCTTCCCTCGGGTGTGGCCGGCGTCTCTTCGCTTGCCAGCGTTCGTGCGTCTCCTGCCACTACAGTCACGAGAGCGGAGGTGCATGCCTCTCAGGATGATGAGATTGTGCCGTGTCCGCTTTTGGGTTCGCATTCCGGCGTTCCTTCTCGTTCACAAGGTATGTCTGCTGAGTTAGTAACCGGGTTCTCCGGCCAAAACTCGGCACGTGGTCAGGAGCGAGTAGCCTCAGGCGCATGGCGGCCGGGCGAAAGTTCTTATCTCTCGGCTGACTCAACCCGCTTTGGCGGCCTTTCAGTGGGGAGTAAGAGCCCTGGTACACGTAAGGAAGTTCCACTGCACTCTGCTCAGTCTGGGGACGGGGGCGAGTGTGTGTGGCTTCCGACCCCGCCCTCTGGGCGGGGGGTAGACAGTAAAGCTGGTTCTCTGCTGGACGATGGTAGTCAGTACGGGGATCAGCTTCAGGATTGCGCAGAGGTGCAAGACGACTGTTTTGATGACGACGCTTCCGGTCAGGCGGAGGGCGTTGGATTCAATTTGCCGCGTAAGCTGTCTTCGGCTGTGGCCCTGGCTGCTACTACGGCATCTAAGTATTTTGAGGAAGCAGTGGTGGAGTGCAACTCTCAGTTGGTACCTCCACCGTCTGCGCTGGGAGACTTTCGGAGTGCTAAGGACGCTAGGTGTTCGCTCCGTTTCCGTGAGTCTCCTGCGGTGGCGTTTGAGATGGCTACGGTCTTGGCGACTTCGCGCTATCAGACGCTGTCCCAGTCCGCTATGGTGCCGCTGTTGTCACAGCATGGGGTTGCCCCTGATTCGGCTTTGCCGTACCTGGCTCAAGCAGGGCGGCAGGTTCCTGGTTCTGCTGTTCGGAACTTCAAACTTGCTTCTCGGCCTATCAGCTTGGTTGAGTCTTTTTCCTTGCCTAAGGCCGTGCTGCCGGTGACTCCGGAGCTGGCCTCCTTGAGAGAGGATGGGTATAGCAAAGACAGATCGGTCCCCTATTCAGAAGCTTCCCTGTTGTCTCTGGAAGAAACAGGGAGGTCTCTCCTGGAACTAGCCTCGGTTTCAGAATCGCTTCAGCGATCATTGTCTCGGTCTATTGCTACCTCTCTGGAACCTTTTGAATTCCGCTTTGATGCCTCGGCAGAGGATGTGACGACTCTTTTGGCTACTTTGGGCAAAGTCACGCAGGAACAAATGCATTTGTCAGCCAGGCTTTACACACATGCGGTTCTCTCCCGCAGAGCGGCCTTTCTTGCTGGCTCCAAGATCAGGGATAAAGGTACGATAGAGACTCTCAGACTTTCTCCGTTTACGGAAGGGTCTCTTTTGGGCCGGGCGTCGTTTGACGCGCTGGAAAAAGAGACTCATGACGCTAGGGACTTGGCTATTGCTCGTATCGCGCATCAGGGTTTTTCTAAGTCGCAGAGCAAGCCACAGACTCAGGGCAAGACGCAGACTCAGGGCAAGACGCAGACTCCTTCCTTTGGGGGAGGCAAGGCGCAGAGTCAGAGCTCCTCTTCACGAGGCAGGGGGCGTGGTGCCCCTTATCAGAAGAGGGGTTCATTTGGTGGTTCTCGGGGGTCGGGGCGTAAGCCCAACCCCCAATGATGTCTTCCCGAGCTTTTGATCCCGTTGGCCCCCACCTTTGTGGTGGCGGGCGGCCCCTCCAGGGCCATCGCTACCTGGACACATTTGGTGTCCAGCGAGTGGATCGTGGGGATTATTCGTTCGGGATTTCGTCTTCTTTGGGCGGAGGGAAAGGCTCCTCTGTCCAGAATTCCGCCGCCTTTTCGGTTCCCGAGAGACCCGGAGGCCAAGGCAGCCGTACAGGGGGAAGTGGCATCCCTTCTGTTGAAAGGGGCTATCGAGGAGGTGCTCGATCAGGGGTCTCCGGGTTTTTACGGGAGGTTGTTTGTGGTCCCCAAGGCTTCGGGGACATGGAGACCTGTCCTAGACTTGTCAACTTTGAACAAGTTCCTGCGTGTGGTGAAATTCACCATGGAGACTCCGGCCTCAGTGAGAGAGGCTTTGCGGCCAGGAGACTGGGTCACGTCTGTGGATCTGACCGACGCTTATTTTCATGTGCTCATGCACCCGTCAGACAAGAAATGGCTTCGGTTCCGTTGGGGGGAGAAAATTTTCCAGTTTCGAGCGCTCCCTTTCGGGCTTTCGCTCGCCCCCTGGATTTTTACAATGGTCATTCGTCAACTCTGTGCCCTTGTGAGGCAGGAGGGGGTGCGTCTGAGAGCCTACTTGGACGACTGGCTGATTTTGCACCAGGACCAGGTTCTTTGCAGCAGGCACACACAGAGAGTGCTCAGTCTGGCATTTCAGCTCGGTTTCACGGTCAATCGGGTGAAGTCGGAGTTGGATCCGTCACAGGATTTCTCGTATCTGGGGATGCAGTTCAATACTCTGGATTGGTCGGTTCGCCCGTCGCAAAAGAGAGTGGACAAGTTGCAGGCTTCTATCCGCTCTCTTTACGGAGAGAATCTGTCCACGGCCCGGGAGTTGTACTCTCTGTTGGGTCAGATGGAGTCCATGGCGCCTCTTGTTCCTCTAGGCAGAGTACACAAACGGCCGTTTCAGGCAGCTCTGCAGGCGCTATGGGACCAAACTTCGCAAGATTGGAATGCTCAGATCGAATTGGGGTCTTGGTTCAGCCGGACCACAAGTGTTTGGCTTCTCCCCTGGGTGTCGCAGGGCGTTCCTATTGTTCCTCCGCCTCCTCAGAACAATCTGTTCACGGACGCCTCCCTGTCGGGCTGGGGGGCTCATCTTGCAGATCAGACAGCGTCCGGTGTGTGGAACGTCAGTCAGGCCTCTTGGCACATAAACGTTCTGGAGCTAGAGGCAGTAGCGCTGGGCCTTCGGGCGTTTCTTCCTCTGTTGGAAGACAGTCATGTCAAGGTTCACACCGACAACATGACTGTGGCGGCTTACTTAAACCGTCAAGGGGGCACTCGCTCTCAGGTCCTCTCGGACAGCGCGTGTCGCTTGCTGACATGGTGCAGTTTGCACAACATTCTCCTGTCAGCGGTCTATCTGAAAGGCACTCTCAATGTCTTGGCCGATGCTCTCAGCAGAGGGAACAAGATCTTACACTCGGAGTGGACTCTCTCCCACCAGGCTCTGGAGCGCCTTTGGGCGCAAGTAAGCAAGCCTCCCATCGACTTGTTTGCGACGAGATACTCGACTCGTCTCCCTCTTTTCGTGTCTCCGTTTCCCGACCCTCAAGCTTGGGGGGTCAATGCTCTGGAGATGGACTGGACAAATCTGCAGGCTTATGCGTTCCCACCGTTTTGCCTTCTCGGCAAGGTGATAAGAAAAGCAGAACTAGAAGGGCCGGCGTTGGTGTTGGTGGCCCCTCTTTGGCCCAGCCAGCATTGGTATCCCGATCTGGTTCGCATGGCGGTTCGTCCGCCCATTCCTCTCGGGGTTCGAAAGGGCGATCTGTTGCAGCCCAGGTCGGGCATTCCGCACCAGAATCCTCAGGCCTTGCAGCTACACGGATGGATTCTGTCCGAGGCTCTCTGCTCCGGGCGGGTGCCACAGCTTCGACTTTGAAATTGGTTCAGCAGGCACACAGGGATTCGACCAAGTCTGTATATGCTTCGCATTGGTCTTCCTGGTCCAAATGGTGTTTGGAGAACGGCGTCGATCCTCTGGCTCCGAGATCGATGCACGTAGCTAATCATTTATCCTGGTTGGCGGAACAGGGCGGTTCTCCTTCCTCTTTGCGCGTAAGAAGGTCAGCTATTTCCTCTACGCTTAGACAGCTTGGCCATAGAATCACTTTAAGTGGCGTGATAGCGAGTGTAATCAAGGGCGCCTCTCTTGATTTAGCTCGGTCAAAGGTACAGCTCCCGGCGTGGGACCTGTTTTTAGTTCTTCGTTTTTTGGCTTCGGATGATTTTGAACCTCTTCATTTAGCCAGTTTGGCTAACCTTACGAAGAAAACTTTATTTCTTGTTTTGCTCGCGACTGCTAGGCGCGGCAGCGAAGTGCACGCTCTCTCGGGTTTGGCAAAAGATATTGCCTTAGAGAAAGATGGATCTTTTACTTTGAAATTTCGTCCGGATTTTTTAGCTAAAAACCAAAAACCTGGTCAGTTATCTCCTTGTATTCGTGTTCCCCCCTTGAGCAGCGTTCTGGCTCCGGGGGATCCTGATGTTTGTAATTGTCCGGTAAGGGCCCTCAGCAGCTACCTGGCTAGGACTCTACCGATTCGCTCAAAAACTCAAAAGTTGTTGTTCATCTCACTCAACACGGTGAGAGGGAAGGATATTTCGAAGATCACTCTGACTAAATGGGTTTCAAGCACCATTAGGCAGGCTTACATTTGGTGGCAAAGCCAGTCTGGCGATGTCAGAGCCGTGTTACCTCTTACTTCGTCCCGGACACATGAAGCGAGAGCTTGGGCGTCTTCCTTAGCGGTGCT
Organism: Littorina saxatilis; assembly: GCF_037325665.1. Classification (NCBI taxonomy): domain Eukaryota; kingdom Metazoa; phylum Mollusca; class Gastropoda; order Littorinimorpha; family Littorinidae; genus Littorina; species Littorina saxatilis. The sequence goes on from NC_090245.1 coordinate 103,055,303, forward strand.
TCGTTCTGGACGCCTCTCTGAAGTTCTTGCGGCTGCGTACTGGCGGTCGGAAGACATTTTCATTCACTTTTACCTGAGGGATGTAGCCTCAAGTCGTCAGGACGGCAGTTCAGCTTTGCCGTCCTTGGTGGCTGCAGGGCAGGTTCTACATTCTTAACGTGGTGAGTACCCGCCACCTATAGTAGCAATCTGCTATATGTGAGTTGGGTAAGATATGTAATTTAATCAAAAATTTTAGTAATAAATTTTCATTTGATTAATATACTTACCCAACTCACATCGTTTATTCCCTCCCGCCTCCCCGCTGTGGTGGGTGTTTGGGTCTAAAAAAAGGTGTGAGTTGGGCTTCGCTTTAGATTGAATTGCAAATGGCGGTGTATGCGCGCGCATACGGAAGGCAGTCTCGTTTCCGGGCTGGCTTAGACACCCTTACGGGTCTCATGTCACTCTTTTTTTAGAGGCGCCTTCCTTGTTACCAAGGGGACGCGTACAGCGTTACCAGCACTGAACTAGAGTTAATTGCTATATGTGAGTTGGGTAAGTATATTAATCAAATGAAAATTTATTACTAAAATTTTTGATTATTGAATTATACACCATTTTATTTAGATGGAAACTTGTTAAATGAAATGCCTCATGCAACATTCTCCAGAACATAAGCTTTATCCAGAAAACGGAAGTCAGCTTCAAACTAACTTAAAACTTGAAAGTGTGTGTGAAAAAGGTATGCTGTCATATTTCCTGTACTGGTGACTGATGACACTGAAAGACTGTCCTTTGAGCTGAGTATCATGTAAGTCTATACAAGGAGGCATAGCCTGTCATATATACAGTAAAACAACCCCCACCCCCATTTAAAGACCTTCCAAACCCTGGGTATTAAAAAGGAAGGAGTCGTAAACCCGAGGTAACTTTACAAATCTTTTAAAACGGCAAGGTCTTAAATAGGGGGGGGGGGATGTCTCAAAAAAGGGGTTCCACTGTAAAGAAAAATGTATCCTATATACGTGAGAGAGACACTCGTGAGATAATAATCGTTCAAATCACACGTGTGTATATCATGTAAATGAGGTCATGTCAAGCAAGTCTGGCAGGGACCTGTTTTTCCACTGCTTATGATGCCAAAGTCACCGAGACAAACGTCATTATAGAAAAAAATAATTGCGCTAGCTAATTACCCTCGATGAATTGTTAGAACTAACACATCACACCACACTTTCAGAGTGACGTATCGTTACTTAGACGTAATAGATTGCACGAGGCTTTATAAGAGATCGAGGTTCCAAAACAAGCGTCTTCAAGTTAGCTGCCTCGACTGCAGGACATTTTCAGTAAAATACACGTATGCAGTATGTAGGATAAACAGAATACTACATGGCTTGCTGTTTCGTACCAGACTTACACTCGTTGCTTTTTCAAAAAGTGAACAGCTCGCTTTCGCTCGCAGTTCAATATTTTTAAAAAACAACTCGTGTAAATCTGGTACGACACAGCAAGCCATGTAGTATTCTCCATAAGTCACTAGACCAGAGCTTTTTGTTACTTTTCTGTCTCCTGCCTTTCATCTTACCCATCACAATCTATTTATTTTCCATTTGAAAAAAAAATTACGTGTAAATAAAGAAGGAATTCTCACCTTTTGTTTGTCAAGGTAATGATATTTTCTTTTATTTTATTTTATTTTGCCCTGGTGTTCAAGAAGTGCTTAGTCCCTGGGGCAAGTTGTCACGTTCACTTCCTGGTGTGACTTCTTTAAACTGAGAGTTTACCCCCACTCCATCAGACGTTAAAATTCTTCCTCTCTGTCCCCACAGGTAATGAGCATACCAGGCCAGGTGTCGTCAGACGACCCCAAAGCGGAGCGGAGTTTCAAATTGAACCTGGCCAAGATCCATGGCGACGTCAACGGCAGCTTTGACTGCATTCAGCAAACCAGCACTGGGTGAGATCATAATTTATGTTTAAACTTGGGGGGGGGTCTTGTTTTTTTTCATACATTTACACACATACCATCTCTCCCTGATTTTTTTCCATGTGTTGTTTGCTGTTTCATCTGTATATGTTCGGTTGAATTGTTTTAAAATTTAGGTAGACTGGGAATCCAGGTGATGGTGTATTAATGTTTTTGTGTGCGTGTAAATGTTAGTGTAGTCAATAAATTACTAAATGTAGAAATACGGAAGCCAACATGCCGAATGAAAGGATGATACAAAATAACTGTAATCACTTTCGCTGATGATCTAACTTTTATGTTTTTAGCCAGGGCAGTAGCCTCCAGTGTCTGGGCAGTATGCAGTTCAAGGTCACGACCCATGCCAACAATGACGTCTACAACGACACTCGCAAGAAGATTGCTTTTGCCGACACTGAATCCAAGAAGTTTTGGTAAGTCTCCATGTCTTGCCTTTATGTTCTTTGTTTGAGAATGTTTCACGACATATGTAATGCAGCTTGAAAAAATTGATCAAATAAGGTTGCTGGGTTGAAAAAGGACAAGAGATTTGGGCCGTATGAGAAACAGAGAAGAATGCAGGACATATACATTGTTTATAAGCAGGTTAAAGCATAATTTAGCCTTGGTTAATGAGGGCCCCAAAGGACTTAAAATCGTGATCGTGATTGGCGTTTTTTGACCTTTCTGTGACCGTGATTGCCGAAATTTCCATTTCTGTGATCGTGATGGGACTTTGCCCGTGATCCGTGATGACAAAAAAATCAAGTCTCGTGATCGTGATCGTCATTTGTTTTCGTGATCGTGATGGGCATTATTGCAAAGCATTTTATTTTCAACGTACATTTTTCACAGCTGTATCACTCTATGATCCTCTATTCGTCAAGGTGTTTGTGATCGTGAAAACAAAAATCAAGGTAACTGTGATCGTGAAAGCTAAAATTTCCCTTCCCGTGATCGTGATGATACCCCCCCTTTGGGGCCCTCGTTAATAATAATGATAAAATGTGTACCGCCAATTAGTAGTCTCTGGCTGCTTTGTTGTCTGTGATGATTTGTTATTTTTTGGGGCCAGGTTTCAAAATCATTGCTACGGTTTGAAGAGCTTTGGTTGTACTGTGTAATGACTGAGATTAAGAGAAGACTCTAATCCCTCTAAATCCTAGTTTTAGTCAAACCTGTCAATTACGACCACCTGCAGGACTGACCAACAAGGGTTGTTATTTCAGGTGGTCGCAAGGTAAAGTGGAAAAAAACCTTCCCCAGGATCCCTTGAGGCAGGTATCTTGGGCAGGTGGTTATTGAGAGGTAGTCGCCAGGGCCGGTTCGACTACATAAATGATTTAGGTTTGTTTCAAGTGCTGTGTTCTTGTTCAGCATTTAATAATTATTAATGTGTGAATTAACTCATTTGTCTTTGTGTGTGTGTGTGTGTGTGTGTGTGTGTGTGTGTGTGTGTGTGTGTGTGTGTGTGTGTGTGAACAGTGCAAAAGAAATCAAGATGAGCGGTCGCTTCAGTGGCAAGAAGATCAAGAAAGTGATACCCAGCAGCCAGTACAAGGCCTTGAATCCTACCCCCAAACCCTCCCCGGCCTCCATATCCACCTCCTCCTCCTCTCTCGTCAATAACCGCTTGACCCCTCCCCCCTCCAGCGCCCACTCCCCCCACCACCCCATCAACGGGAACCGGAACAAGCCAGTATCTGCGCTGGGTTCCAGCAACGGAGTCATGAAACCATCAGGACACTCTGGGAACAAAGGGTCTTCTGCTACCACCGGCTTGCCTTACAGGTGTGTTAAGTTTGGGTTCGGGTGTATTGAGGATTTGGTGCATGAGAAGTTTTACTCATAGACCGTACGATTTGATAGGAGTATGCTTTTAACTTCAAAACTTGAGGGAGTGGTTGAGATTAAGGAAAAAGTGGTGTGTGTGTGTGTCTGTGTGTGTGTGTGTGTGTGTGTGTGTGTGTGTGTGTGTGCAGTACAAGAACTTTAGTCTTGATGTTTGTTTTAATCGGCTGTAGAGTAAAGTCATCAAGAGCTGATCAAGAGCTTACACCAACATCAGAAACAAAATTGGTAAAAGCAAATTTTCCATACCTTGAAAGGTTACCACTTCTTGAATGACAGTTGAAAATGACTGGATTTGTTTACAATAATGTGTTTACAATAATGTAATAGACAAGTTGTGAGTTTGGTAATTTAGATGCAACTTATTGCTAATATTTGATTTGATTTTCTTCAGGGAGCGAGTGATACACCTCTTGGCATTACGACCGTACAAAAAGCCAGAGCTTGTAGCTCGGCTTATGAAAGGTGAGAATTTGTCTGATGAACAGACATGGAGATTTTACATTGCGAGCGGTTGGTAAGGGTTGATGTACTATTGCCTGGCTTTGTTTTGTGATTGTGTGGTTAAGGTCAGTGTTGTCTAGGCTGTCTGCTTATTTTGTGAGTCAAGGGAAACAATTTGAAAGGTGTATTTTCTTCGATTGTTAAAGTGGTTATTATGGTTACACAAGAACTGCCTACCAATGCTATTGGTGCTCGCAAATAGGATCAGCTGTGTCTTGTTAATTTTGTGTTGGTCAAGGGGGAAGTTTGAAAGCTCTATTTTCTGTCACGGTGTAATTGGACAGCTTATTACGTTTAAAGAACTACCGACGATGGAAGCAAATAAAGAATAAGTGAAGTGTTGCTCTGTGTCTCTTTTACCTTTTACTTAAAGTTGAAAACGCAAACTGCTTGAACATAGAAATCACACAGTAATTTGATTAAATTAATGCAGACTTGCTTGTCGTGTACAAGGTGTGTAAGATGGGTTGAACAAGGTGAGTTGTAAAATGGACTTATCGCATTAGTTCAGCCGCTTCGTTCCTTGCTAACTTTTGATGACTGCATAACAAAGAAAAGACTAAATCTAAATAACAAGATGACTGTGGGTGAAAACAAAGTTAAACAAAAGAAAACAAAGTTGTTTGTGTATTTGAATAAAAAAATGTGTGATCGATATAGCTCAGTTGGTAGCGCGCTGGATTTGTATTCAGTTGGCCGCTGTCAGCGTGAGTTCGATCCCAGGTTCGGCGGAAATTTATTTCAGAGTCAACTTTGTGTGCAGACTCTCTTCGGTGTCCGAACCCTCCCCCCGTGTACACTACATTGGGTGTGCACGTTAAAGATCCCACGATTGACAAAAGGGTCTTTCCTGGCAAAATTGCTTAGGCACAGTTAATAATTGTCTACCTATACCCGTGTGACTTGGAATAATAGGCCGTGAAAGGTAAATATGCGCCGAAATGGCTGCAATCTACTGGCCGTATAAAATTTCATCTCACACGGCATCACTGCAGAGCGCCTAGAACTGTACCCACGGAATATGCGCGATATAAGCGTCATTGATTGATTGATTGATTGAAGAAGAAGAATAAAAAATGTACTTGCTTTGTGCAGACGGTATAAAAGACAAGGACCGCAACATTCTTGGAGTCGTGTTGAAATCAGTGGGCACAATGAACAAGGACAACTCCTACAGTCTGGCCAAACATGTCTGGCAGGACATCCGCTCTGATTGGCCGCTCTACACTGATGCCGACAGGCAGCTTATGAAAAAGTAGGTGTTCTGCTGGTGTTGTGTGTAGATGTAGTTCGTGGTGGGTGAGAGGCAGAGCGCAGGTGGTTGGTTGTTGTGTGTGGGCATCTATTCCTTGGCAATAATGTGTGTTTCTGTACCTGTTGTCCTTCGTGAACATGTGCAGGTGTGTGTGTATTTGAGAAATACAACTGCTTAGGCCCATCTGTTTTGACAGAGCAGTTGTCTCCAACTTGGTAAATGAAGTTGCAAGTATACATTTTCTTTGAATGTATGGATAGAAAAAAAGAATCATTGACGTCTTTTCTTGTGAGGCAGCTGAGATCAGCGATACCCCTGCTGAGTCATGTAAAATTAGCTTGATTTGGTATTGTATGTTTCTGAGATTAATTAGCCACTGTAGTGAAAATAACCTTATGACCGTCTTAGTGGGAATCAAAAAAACAAGAAAGGTATGTTGTTGGAACGTTTAATTGTTAACAAAACAAAACATTACGCTCAGATATATATCGACCCAGTGGCTTTTAAGTGCACAGACAAACACTAATTAGACAAAAACGTATCTGACAAAATGTTCAGCTGCCTGCAGGGAAGACACAAGCGAGGCAATGATCTTAGTTGTCCTTAATGTCTCAGTTGGGTTTCCATTGTGTTTAAAAATGGTAATTTTGTTAAATTTTTGCAACTTGAGGTTTTATTTTGGAACAGGAACCAACAGCTAATGGAGTCCAGACCGTCGTTATCTCCGTCCGTCTCACCTGCTGTGCGACCCAGCAACAGTCCCAGCCCCCCTCAGGTAGCACATTTCTCTTCTTTGTCATATATATATATATATGCAGGTGTAAAAATTGTCTGTACCCGTTTGCCCTTCTTTTTGTTGCTTTTCATTCATAGTCTTCGTGCGTATTGTTAAACAAAGGACAAATAAACCTTACATGCATGATTTGAGTCTTTGTAAGATTTTGTTCCTTTAGTTTAGTGAGTAATGTGATAACTTGTGTGCTTTCATTTGAGTGGTTTTAACATTTTGATCTTCAGGTGCAATTCATTGTCGTCTCTTCTTTATGCTTTCATATCAGCGAGTTATGAAGCATTGAGAGAGCAATATCCAATATTGTAATGTGCTTTGCAGTTTTGTTTGTGAAGACATTCTGTTCAACCAGTGCATTTATTTCCTTGACAATAATATTTTTGCGAAAGCAAAAATTTAAAAAAAAACCACATGGAAAAATGATAGTTTGACCCAGATGAGAGGGACAAAATAGTGTTTATCTTTACATGGCACTATGTATCTTTCACCAGAGGGTGTTAGTTACATTCATATTTACGAGGCCAAAATGCTTTAGCTTCGGGGGGGCCCCGGCGTTATTTATTTCCTTGAATGGATTGCCTGAATAATGGGAGTGTACGGCATTGCTTGTCCAGAGGTTCTCTTCAACTGATTGATTGCACATTCATATTCCAACAGAAACGCAGTCTTGAGGACCTACCAGACGTTGTCCCTAACAAGAAACAGAGGATATCACACCACGACAAACACCAAAAGCGCACCAACGGTAAACTTGCTGACGGTGACAACAACAACCACAACTCTTCCAGCGGTGCTGTCACCATGGCCACCAACAGCTTTGGTGACAAGGGCTCACCAGGCTCAAATAGGGAAAACCAAGAAAAAGGTGTGTTTGAATCCGGGTGGTTGGGGGGAGGGGGTGGAATGAGGCATTCGGACTGAAAATTATGAACCTTCCTTTTAATAATAATGAGGATATTTATATGACGCAAATCCAAATAGAGTTCTAGGCGCCTCACAAAAAGCATACATAAATAAATTATTCTGTACACATTTCAAAATCAGATAATAAACATCGAAAGAAACTAATAACGTCTGTCTGTTATGTCCTAATGTTGTAAATATATATATATACTAGATGAATACCTGCTTCGCCGGGTACGGCTTTGCCGGGAAGAAGTAGAGCCGAATACTCGGCTTCGCCGGGGACCCGGCTTTCCCAGGTGGCGCACCGTACGAAGGAAGGGAGATAAACGCGCAAAACACTGAAGATCAGGAAGAGTTACTGGGAATGGATGTACAGAAAAACCAAAATCGGTTCAGCGCTGCGCGCTGAGAGCACGCACATGTTCAAAATTTTCCACGATTGTGTCCGGGGTCTACCTGAATATGCCCACCAAATTTGAAGCAGATCCATCGAGAACTTTGGCCGTGAATCGTGAACACACAGACAGACAGACAGACACACACAAGCCGTATATAGATATAGATATAGAAGATAGATAGATGTCTTGTATACTTGCCATTTACATATTTATTATAAATGTTGGATAAATGATGATACATTGTAGACGGATGCATGTTAATGATTAAAAGCCCCACAATGATGTGCTTGGCAAAACAAAAACAAAAAAACTAATACCCCTTAACCCTTTCGCTGCCAATCAAAACTTGCGTATGTGCATTCCTGACTGCCAGGGAATATTGGAGTTCGGGGTGTAATAATTCACAAAAAATTCTAGCTCCAAACTGGCAGTAGGTAGGTAAGTAAAACCTATGTTATTTTTAAAGGAAATTGAACCAAGAATCTGTTTTTAGTGTCTAATCATGGAAATAATAATTAGTTTGGCTTATAATGATGTTTAAATATGAACTTTTGAAAAATCAGTCTGGCGCATCTTCCGGTGCCTGTGGATCAAACACAGGTGGCTGTTTTGCTTGCTCCAAGAAAGGATTATAATCACTGTCATCTACCTGTTTCCAATGAATGGTCCGAAAGATCTCCCCCTTCCCCTGTCAGTATCCATAATCATTTGCACCGCCTGTAGCGTCAGTCCGGTTTTGTTTTTCCCTACTAGGGCCCGGTCGACTGTCACCGTTAGCCATTTTGACGTGTCGAGATTTCTCTCCCCTACCCTGTCGCCAAGGCCGAAAATAGCCTTCAGACGCAAAACCGCGTCACCATTTATGTTTATTCATGAGAATGAGGTATCCTTCCAAGCCATTGGCTGCTATTTGTGTGTCAGCAGTGACGTAGCATTTCTGGAAAATTCCTGAACGGAGAAGACGGGTAAACCCGTCCTAAGGCGCTGCGGCTGCACAAGCGCATGACGGGTATACCCGTCATAAGGCAGTCAAGGGGTTCAGACCCCTCACAAAATAATACAAGACCTGTGTTTTTTTCAGTGTTTTTTTTTATTGCCTTATATGGGGTGCTCTGTTACGCTAGTGTTATTTTGTCCATATGTAGTGACATTTGGAAGCATTGGTAACCTCCCTCATATCTTTCCTTTGAGCATGATTGTTTGCTTGAAATCTTAAAAGCGGAGTTATATTTTTAGGTGAGAACATTCAATGGGTACTACTTGTCTCCGAAAACCCCATCTAGACTGACTAAATCTATCTTCCAAGTCAAGTATTGGACATGCCTGTGAAAAGTAAGCCAAGTATTGATGACGTCATGTGATTAGTGCTTCCTCTCCTTCGTAAATCCTCACACAAACCTGAAAATAAAGCCATGAACTGTGAAAGTTGCAAATATAAGTCATGATTGCAAACAATTATGTAACAAAACACGATCTAAGGACGTATTTTCTTATTTCTGATGAGGTTTTCGGAGACAAGTAGTACCGCATTTAATCAGATTTTATTTTCTTTTGCAAAGGAGTTCGGTAGAGGTTGAACAGAGCTGTATTATGTTCTTGTTTATATTTTTGCATCATGCATCTTTTGAGCTTTTAATTATTCTTCTGTTGAAAACTTAATTTTAATGTGTTTTTTCTTTTCGTACAGATGATGATACCGACTCCACACCTGATTACGTGACGTAAGTAATTTTTTACCTGCTATGAACAAACCGGATGGTTGTCTTTTTTCAGTGTTGATCAGTAGTAATCTAATTTGTGGTGAAAGAAGTTCTTTCTGCAGTATGATTTTGGTTCCATTTACGAGTATGTACTTGGCATAAAACCTTGTGTGTGTAAAATGTTTTACAGATGCGGAATGATCTGTTTAAGATTTGAATGAGAAGGAGACTTCACTTTTGTTTCTTTGCTGTGATTCTGTCATTAAATAATTCAGATTATTCTCTGTGATTGTATTGCTTTATATTCTTTTTACTTGATTTCAAACTGCTTTTTCTGGTGTTCAGAGTTGTTTGTGCTACCAATTCCTTTACTTTGCATTGATGTTGCTTTGGGAATATTGTGAGTTGGGATTTGCTGATTATGACACATGCTGTGATATGTGTTGCAGGCAGTACAGCGGTATAGAGAGCTGCAAACAGAGACTTCGATACAAACAAGACTTTAATAGTGAATACGAGGAGTATAGACGGCTGCATGAAAAAGTTCAAAATGTGACACGGCGGTTCCAGCATCTGAAGGAACGCATCCTCAACACCAAAGAAGGCTCACAGGAATTTGAGGTAATTCACTATGTGTGTGTGTTTGGTGCCAATTCAGCAATTCTCAACAACAAAATGCACTTTCACATTAATGGCAAAATGCTGTTCATTTTGCAAAAACTGAAGTGTTTTGCCAAAAATGCGCAAAGGCTTCTAAAACTTGCTAATTTCATCAAATTTGCAACCAATTTTGTTTTTTAAAGTTCTCAAATGCCTTGGGTATCACCACACACAGACAGGTAGATGCTAGAGTGGATAGATATCACAATAATCCATAAATTAGGGCAAAAAGTGTATAGTTTTTTGGAGTTATACTTGACACAGACCATATTAACTGTAATAGGAAGCTAAAGCAAGGTAACTGCAATGTTTTGATGACACAAAAAATTATTGACTGGCTGCAGATTTTGCAAAACGGGCAAGTTAGAAAATTGTTGTCGATTTTGCAAAATGGGTAAAAATGTAGCCTATTCCGCGAATTCAGCAATTCTGTTAATTGGGCACAACATATTCGTTTGCATGTGAACTGGTTCACCAAGTTATATTCCTGCTCAACAAAGCCCTGAAACCCTTCCCAAAAGATGTGTTATGACTGAAAATGTTTCAGCTGGTAACCAACTAACAGGAGAAATTTTGCAATTGAAAAGATTTGAATAATGATTTTTTTAAAGTCTGATCATTAGTAGATGTGACAAGTAAATGTACAGCTTTCTTTAGACTGAAGAAAAGGATTGACCTTATCCTTAATATCTCACCTGTTTGCTTGCTCTATTTAGCACTTCTGAACATCTTGTTCAACTGTAGGCAGTGTATGCAGTGTCTAATTGATGATTTCATGCGAAGCTCATGGTGGTTACCCTCTTTCTTTCAGGAGCTACGCAGCAAAGTGCTGCAGGAGTACGAGCAGCAGAAAAACGACAGCAAGTTCCTGCAGCGCAAGCAGCGGGTGAACTACCTGCACGGCAAGCTGGGTCACATCAAGCGACTCATCATGGAGTACGACAGGAACCAGCACATCGCCGACTGCAGCTAGCCCCGGCAACTCCTCGCACCACTCCCCCCCCCCCCCCTCCCTCATCTTCCAGTGCGTTGATTTCCCATGAACGTGAAAATCTTCACCTCCTAGAATTCTTCCTCCTGAGAAGCCGCTGCTGTTTTTAAGCGGGAAGCGTTGTGTTAGTTGATTACTGTCTTGGTTTGATGATGATGTCTGCCAGCACATTCGTAGCCAATGTTTTTGGTTGTTTTTTTGTTTTTGTTTTTCTCCCCTCGTCCCTCATTCTCCCCCGTCTTTTGTTTGTATGAAGTTTGGTTTGCTGCCGATGTAGAAAGTCCTGTTCCGTTCTCATTTTACTACTGCTTTTTAGGTGCCACAAACATGTATGTGTGTGTGTATATATATATGAATGTAAAGTGTATAAATAATATTAAAAAGAAAAAGAAAAAAAGAAAAAAAATGAAAAACGAAAAAAAAAAGAAAGAAAAAAAGAACCAAGCGCCAAACGGCAATAACCTACCAAACAACAAGAGCTCAGTGGCACTTGAAAAGCAGAGTTAGCTTGAAACGGATCAGGTACACTCAGCCCAAAGCCAAGACTGCATTTTTGATGGAAGCTTTGAAACCTTATGTTTTTATCTGTGTGCATGCCATGAGATGTTATTTATCTTTGATTTTAGGAGAATAGGGAACAGAAACATTGTGCGCTAGTTCTCCTTTGCCATTAATCATGTTTGCAGCTGACTACTATAGCATTTTGGTAAGCCAGGGCATCTGTCACAGAGTGTCGGTGATAGATGTAAGACAAACAAGTGATAAAGGTCAGTTATTTGTAAACAAACACTTGCCGTAGCGTTAGAATACAAGAATGAAACTGCTGAAATTATCATATGCGTCTCAGACATTTTTTAAACATCGTGAGCTGGAATTTTATTTCATGGTTGACACCAGATTTAGTGTGAACAGTTGCAGATAATATGACTTCTGTCAGTGAGCAAATCTGTGGCTTTATTATTCGTAGCTTCTTTTTGAACCTTATTTGTTATTCGCAATTTTTGTTGATGGTTGATTTTTTTTGAGAGTAGGTTACTTTAAAAAGCAGACTTGTTCCTGAGTAAGAGGAGTTAAAGCGTACCTATAAGGCAAACTCTGGAACAATATTGCAGATGTTTTGTCAGCAGGAAGTATGGCAGACCTTCTGCTTTACGGCTGTTTTATTTTCTTTTAACGCAGTGTATCGTACAGATGACAAAATCTTCATTCCATGCAGAAACTTACTTGCATTGTGTTAGAAGACAGTGTCATTTTTCTGTGCATTAAATGATGCAGGGTTAATTGTACTTTGTACCAGCTGGCCTTTCACTGCTGTTTAGATAAGACTAAGAACCCCACTGGTCACGGAGGTTCACAGCGGAGTCTCCATTCAGCTTCAAAATCGCTGAAAAGGCATTAAATTACATATTCCTACTCCGAATCACATGTAGCATTGACACAATCGGAGATGCTAGGTTCTGAAAAGGCTAACCGTCTAAGGGAAGCAACCCCAACCACAAAAAGTGTAAACGTAGCCATGGTAATGACCATACACCCGGGGAGTTACCTCCCATCGTGCATGCCATGTCACTACTGCTACTGAACACGTGGCTCATATCATTCGACCTTACAGCTTTCGAGGGAGCAGGTTGTTGATTTTTGGGCTCCCCTGTGGCTGCGCTGTTTGGTGTTGTTTTGACACCCACCGGCCACGTTACCGTCTATCTTGCCTCCTGCTTCGTAGTTGGTGAGCTCTTTCCATTTTGGTCATTATTTTGACAGGAAATTTGTTGTAGTTGCTGATTTTCGTCCGTGTTTGGACCTGTGATATTTCAGTGACTACTGTTGGCCGCCATTTTTGTTGTCAGCATGAGTTGACAGATTTTTGTGGCTAGGCCGATGTATTTTGGAGGTAAACGTAATTTTACCTTCTTACTTGCTTGCTGCTTTGTTTAGTTGGTAAGCTTGTTCCTTCTTGCCTTTGGTTTGACAGGAATTTATCTATAGTTGCTGACTTTTTGTCCGTTTGGACTCCTAAATGCGTTTCAGTAACTTATCTTGTGGCCGCCACTTTCGGTTGCTCAGCTTTCCTGACAGCTTATTTATGTGGCTAGGCCTATGTTATGGTGAGGTTCTCCTTACTTTACCTGCGTTTTTGCCTTCTGCTTTGTTAGTTGGTAAGCCATTTCATATTTCGTCATTACTTTGACAGGAATTTTTGTTATTGCTTAATTTTCGTCCGTTTTGGACTTCTAAATTTTGTCCAGTAACTTATCGCTTGGCCGCCATTTTGTGTATCAGCGTTGCTGACAGTGGTTTACTTGGCTAGGCTTTAGCAGGTATCTACCAGTCCGTAGGACTGGTCGTGGTTTCGGATTTAACATGTTTGTTATGTTTTGTTCGTTACTCTTTCTGCCTCGAACAAACACTTTGTGGGGCAGTTATATACTGTTGTATGTCCTGTTTCTTCTCCTCGCCTTCTCTGCCGTTAGCAGATCAGGTGTTGCAGGTGTCTGCTTATCTTTGTGAAGAAATTTTCGCGTTCCAAGCCTGCGTCTTCCGTTGGTCCCGCTGTCTGTGGGCGACGTCACCTTGTTGGCTTCTTTGACGCTTCCGGCCGAGACGTTGTCTAGGGCGGATGTTTTGCTTCTTCGTCTTCTACCGCTGTGGTTGGCGATTCAAGTAAGTCGAGCTGGTCCACAGGCCCTCGTGAGGCCGTCGGACAGTCCCTGCTGGGACACAGCTCTTTTCGGCGGGTTCACGACCCGCAAACCCCTGTTCAGTCGCACCCTGGCTTCACTGAAGACCATTGTGTGGCTGAGCAATGGCGGCAGTTGGTTCCGGCTACTTCTCCGACGTACGCACCCGCTGGGGTCGTTTCCGGAGTTGTCTAGCCGTTTCCGACTGCTGCGCTTCCGGCACTCGCCGGAAGCATAGGTCCCCCGATGTACGCACCCGCTGTGGTCGTTTCCGGGGTTGACCAGGTCCCCCGATGTGCGCACCCGCTGTGGTCGTTTCCGGGGTTGACCGGACGTTGCCCCCCGGGCATTCGTCCTCTGTTCAGTCGCACCCTGGTTTCCTCGAAGACCATTGTGTGGCGGAGCAGTGGCGGTAGCCGTTTCCGGCGCTGCGCTTCCGGCACTCGCTGGAAGCATAGGTCCTCTGACGTACGCACCCGCTGTGGTCGTTTCCGGGGTTGACCGGACGTTGCCCCCCGGGCATTCGTCCTCTGTTCAGTCACACCCTGGCTTCCTCGAAGACCATTGTGTGGCGGAGCAATGGCGGTAGCCGTTTCTGGCGCTGCGCTTCCGGCACTCGCTGGAAGCATAGGTCCTCTGACGTACGCACCCGCTGTGGTCGTTTCCGGGGTTGACCGGACGTTGCCTTTTAGGGCATTCGGGCTTCCGGCCTCCGTCCTCGCATTCGGCGCTTCCGCTTTTCGCGGTCTCGTCTGGTGCTTTCCGGCTCCACCCGGATTTACTGCTCCTTTCGCTTCCACTTCCTCCCGGATGTCGGTAGCTGAGGGGCAGCGCCAGCCCTTCGGGCAGGTGGTGTCTCAGCTCTGGCCGATGTAGTCAGCGTTTCAACCTTCGGTTGTCGCGTCGACTGCCGTTCCGGTGCCTGCGGCTGCAGACTTGCCGTCTTCTCTCTCTTAGCCTGGTCGAGGCATGAGTTAGGACGACGTCGGGGGGGACGGATTTCCGGTTTTCCGGTTATGCCGTTTCACCGGCCTTCCACCAGTACGTGGACTTCGGTTTTTTCGCCGGTTGTGTCGGACATTCAGTCTGTCGTCAGCGATTCCACACGTGCTGGTTATTGGGAAAAAGGCTTAACGCTGTCCTCTAAGCTGCGGCAGAGGTCACGTCGAAGGTTTTCCCGGGCGGGGCTTCGGCCTCCTACACTTCCTGTCTGGAAGCATAGGTTCTCCATCACAAGCGCACGTAGTGGCTTGTCTGGGGTTGATCGAGGACTGGCCTACGGGCGTTCGGGTTCCGGCCCCAGTCCTCTTCTGGTCTGTCTCACTCTTGTTCCGTCGTGGGCATTTGTGTTTCACCAGTGCGGCAGCCGTTGTCGGCGTGGTGTTTCCGGTTTTACTGGAAGCATAAGTCCTCCATTTCAAGTACACGTTGCGGTTTTGACTGGAGTTGACAGAGGACTGGCCTACGGGCGTTCGGGCTTCCGGCCTCAGTCTACTCTATGCATCTTTCGCTTCCGTTTTTTGCGGTTTTGTCTGCTGCATTTCCGGCTCTGTTCGGATACCCTTCTCCTCTTCCTGACACTCCTTCGGAGGTCGGTGGGTGAGGAACAGCGGCTGGCCTACGGGCATTTAGGCTTTTAGCCTCAGCCGGGGCAGTCTTCACTTTACCTGTTGGGTGTTGCGTTTACTGCCTAGTCAGTTCGGGTGGCCCTGGACGTTTCCCCTATTCACGACCGTCAGTAGGGGGATAAGTCAGGTCTTTTTCCGGTTGGATGGTTTTCCGGTTTCCGGTCATCTCATTCATCAGTTTACCACCAGCAACTGTGACTTCGGTTTGCGTTCGTAGCTGAGCTATTCTGGTTCTCAGTCTTTAGTCAGCAATCGAACACGTTCTGGATTTCCGTCGCAGCTCAAGCTTCGGCTCAGGATTTCCCTTGGGTGCATCGACATTGGTGGCTTCCTTGTTGGTTGACTTTGTTGTCGATGTCGGACTTCCGTTCCGTGAAGATAGGATGTTTTTTCTACTTCCGGTTCCTTAGTCACCTTTTGTAGGTACCACGGGTTGCAGGTTTTGGCTAGCCCATCTCCTCCCGAAGGTGGTATCTCTAGTGTTTTGGTTCTGCCGCTGTTTCTACTATGGTTCAGTTCCGGAACATGCAGCCTTGGCTGGCTTCGGCTACACGGGCTTCACCTTTTGTTCCTTCTTGCTTATTCAGCCTTTGGAACTTGCCTCCTTTCTCTACTCTGTTGGCCAGCCCTTGCTAGGGTGAGCATGGAGCAGATGAGGCTGCCCTTCCTTCTCTACGCTCGTACGGCGGGTATCGGAGGGACTCGTTTCTTTCGCGTTCTCAGTTCCCTGAACAGTCAAAGAGAGTCGCTTAAACTTTGCCTGCAGTAGAGATTCAGTCGAGTAGAGATCACCAGGTCTCTGACTGCTTTACAAAGGTTGAAGGAAGGTAGGGCTAGCATACTCAGAAACATGCTTAGCAGAAGCATGCTCATTCCTCTGGTTAAAGTGTAACTAAACAAGCAAAAAGGAAAATCATCGTTCAGCAACCTTTACACTTTGATATGAAGAAGGGCCTCATATACTGTCGAACTGCGAAAAAAAAAATTTTTTCTCTCACTCGGACACTGTTTGACGGACATGTGAAGTGCGCGCCAGGAACGACAATCTTGTCAGTTTACCTGATTAATGCCCTTAATTTTTGGTTCTGGTACTTTCAGTTCCGGCTGTTGTCATCAATCTACCAAAATAAAAGATCAAACGGAGTTTTCGATTTTTATTTCATGGTTCAGAAAAATATTGCTTATTTTCTGAAGTCAACCGCTTTAGCGAATCTTTCTTTGATTCTTAAAAGTCATTTCAGATTTTTGAAAAATAGTTAACGGTTAGTAATTACCAATACATCGTAAACAAACATATCGATTGGTTTTGGTAAGAAGACACAAGTGCGATGAATGTGGTACCAGTATTTTTGTGGTAAGTAAGGATGCATTTCTTTGCTGTAAGCACATTTACAATGCACATTTAATCTGTTTAGCAACATAAACGAAAGCATGGTACAGTGCCGCTTGTTTGTGGTCTATCTTTTCGCGGCAGATGCGTAACAATTAGGGTCTCAGTTGGAAAAAGCTGCTCGGAACCAGAGCAGATTTGGCTTGGGTTCTTTGAGTGTGAATGATCGACGAGTGGCTTGACATTTTTAACGAATCATTACTGTAGCCTACTTGAAACCATCATCTGTTTCTGAATTTGTCATCAGTTATGATTGAGCAGTCTCATAGGAATCGTCCATAAAATGTTAAACCGAAAAAGGGCAGACGATTCTGAATCACACAGGCTGCTGTACAAAATCAGATCTAAAACGATATTTTGAACTGCGACGTCTGCGTAAATGCCCTGTAACAAAATACCGTGTCCTGGTCATGTGTATACACATCAGCTTCTATTGGGAAGATCAGTATTTTATATTAATCACAAATACAAGATTAGAAATAGTTCTGAAGATCGCCTTTGATTTCAGTTTCAGCGGCAAACTAGCAGATCTGTCCAAACCCGCATCGTTTCATGGTTGAAACTTGAATAATCCCAAATAGATCTGAGTGGGGGTAAGTTTTATAGTATTTAAATTTTTTACGGCAGTTTTATTTAAAGATAGTGTAGTGGATGTCTCTGGTGAAGACTACATGCAGTTATATGAATTTTTTGTTGTAATATTAAAATGATTGTTCTTTATTTACACAATTGAATAATTTGTATTTATTTGTTTGCAGATGACGGCATACTGAGTGCTCCAAGAACATACGCCTGCTGGCATTTTGTGTCTTTTCTGAAGACGTCGAGGCAAGCAGAAGTCACGGTCCTGGCCACACACACACAATGACATGAACAAGAAATGATATTTTTTCATGGGCATATCCAGTATTAAAACTTTATTACCATGCAAACGCAACGATAAGAATTTAGAGAAGGTCATCGGTCACACACACACACTGGGCGGATCCGGCCTTTGTATTCTAAGTGACGATTTTGGAAAGAAGTTGGCTAATTAGTTTGCTCAGGTTGCGCCAGATCTATCAGTTGTCCTTGTTGTGATTCAAATTTTTCTTCTTAATATTATTTACTTTTTTGGAAGGTGTATTAGGGGATGTTTCTTGGCTCGGATTGATCCATTTTCCTTGTTTTTATCAACATTTGTCGGACCCCCCCCCCCCCCCCCCCCCCCCCCCCCCCCCCAAGGAGGTTGAACGCTTCGCGTCTTCAACTAAACGCTTCGCGTCGTCAAATTGTCCCTTAAAGAAATTTGGAATCTCCCCCTTAAAAATGATGTGATCCGCCCCTGCACACACACACAAACACACACAAATAGAGAAGTAATAAATGGATACAGTTTTTCTTTATTTAAATTACAATCGGATGTGGTCGTAGAACAGGCACTGTAAACAAAACCTAGCATGATATACCACTTGTGTGATGTTTCGGTCAATATATATCTTTATTTTCCTTTCAGAAATACATTGGCGTTTTGAATGTCAAGGGAAGTGATACAAATGCTGCAGCGGGCTATCAAGAACGCGAAGGCAAACAAGGTAAATACCTACTTCTGACATTAGTTTACTTATTAACTCTTTCTATACTGGCCATTATCTCCCCAGTCTCTCCCCAGAAACTGGCCATTTGCATGGGTTTGCAAACAAATTCTCAAAAATAAACAAAACAAGATGCAGCCTTCAAACTCATAGGTTTTATTGTGAATATATTGCTAAAACATATGCCAAAGTTTGGTTTCATTGTTGTGAAAAAAAATAAAAATATGATGTCCAGAATTTATGGGTATATTTTACGCAATACGAACAAGGGGGTATGTATTTTGACTTAGAAGCATTTTTTCTTATGAAGGCTCTGTTTGCAACAAAACTGTTTCTGTTTACTTGTATGAAGATTGTGCTTACACAAAAACATAACAAATACAAACTGATTTTCCATTTGGTGGTCATGTAAGCATTGTGAACATGTCCGAAAAATCTGATCACACACCATGTGGTCGACATGCAGACCTGAACGGCCAGTGTATGGTGGCAGAGTTGGAAAATAGGAAAAGATGCCAATCCTTCATCAAAAACCGAAGAAAATCGTCATTGTAATAAGTTTGCTTTATTCTAAATCAAACGACTAGGATAGACGACAAACACATTCAATTCTATGTAAAACATACACAATGCTCACGTTAACAAGCTGGCCATAACAATGTGCCCATCGTGCATGAAGTGTGGCTTTGGTCGGATCAGTAGCCGTGCTTTGTCTGCGATACTAAACATGAAATTTTGTTAAAGCGACGATTTAGCAATGTTGTTGTTGCTGCTGCTGCTGTCTGTTCTTGTCATGACATCTCGTTTTTTTCCCTCCTGATTCTGAGAAGAAGCTGTTTAATTGTGATATCAGGCCTAGGAACCCCTGATTTTCACTTGGAGCATTCTCAAAGAAACTTAGCGTATGTTAAGAAAAATGAGTGTTCTCCACACTTTGTCTTTTGTTGTTCGTTGTCGTTGCATGTCTACCGTTCCACAGTCACCTACTATAGCTGATGGGGTCTATGTCGACCAAAAGAATGGGATTCACTGTAGGTCGAGTTCCTGTAGGTGGATTCTCTGTATACCTAAGACTTTAAAATTGACAATCTTGTATACAGGGAATACCACAGGGTGTAGTTCCTGTAGCGTTTTGCTAATATCAATGAAAGTCACGTGATGCTTAGCGACATCGTTAGAATTTGATGTTTTTCGATCTTTTTTTTTATATTTCTTAGAAATTCGAGTATGGTTTGCAAGTTTTATTGAAAAACTGCACCCTGTGGGATTCCCTGTATACTAGATTGCCAATTTTAAAGTCTTAGGTATACAGAGAATCCACCTACAGGAACTCGACCTACAGAGAATACCACTCTTTTGGTCGACATAGACCCCATCAGCCCTACTATAAGTGCAAGTGTTAAATGACGTATTCAGGCATGAAAATTCTCCGTATTTTCCGTATTTCTGAAAAGAATAAACCGTATTTTTTTTTCCCGTATTTTTCCTGTTTATTAAAAAAATTTTACTTTTTTTTAAATTTTTTTAATTTTTTATTTTTTTTAATTTTTTTATTTATTTATTTTTTTTTTTTCCTAGTCATAGTTATAGTAAAATAGTTTTGGGGCCATGTTTGAATCCAATTTTAAGGCTCAGATAGCCCCAGATTGCACCAAATTGCACCCTTGAAAAAAAAAAAATTCCGGGGGGGGGCATGCCGGACCCCCCTAGAAGTCTTGGCGCTTCGCGCCTGCGAAACTTATGCGCCTTCGAATTTTGTTTTCAGTATTTTTTTTTCTTCAGTTTTCATGCCTGGTATTTCCACAAAAGACTGCTTGCAGAGAATCATGTGATGCCAATGACAGGTAAGGACATGTGGTAATACATACTACGTTTTGGAACCAGGGAAAATGCAGCACAAATTATTTATCAACCAAATTGATTGACTTGTGCACCACGACAAAAGTTTTCTTTGATCCATAAAAGGTCTTTTGCCAGAAAAATTGCTCTGAACATCAAGTACCCTGCAAGGTGTCACACATTTACATTATTGAAATAAAAAGAAAACACACCAGTAACCAGGTTAGGTACGTTAATATCTATAATCAATATCTCGGCACGTTACTGCCTTCTTCGGGATGGTAAGCTGAACATTATTGAACAAAATAATCGGTTTAGATTGTATACTTTGATTCCTGAACGAAGAAGCAGAGGTACTGCATACAACTAGGACTGTAATATCAGCTTTTGCCTGAAACACACACACATACACTTATAAAATTAATGCAATGTCATTGTATGAAGCCAGAACAATCACTAACTTACATAGTTGGTCACACAATTACCCATCACTGAACAATAAATCGAAGTCGGGTGGATTCAATGACTAAAGCAGTAAAGGCTTTGAAAAAACCCTCATCACAAAACATCCCCCCCCCCCCAAAAAAAAAAAAAAAAAAAATTAAATAAATAAATGAAATTAAACAGGTTGTGTATATAGCGCAGTAAACACCATGCAGGTACAAGCAAAGATTTGACAGTGATTATCCTTGTTTTATATAGCACACATTTTCTAGTTTTGATCTCTCTCTCTCTCTCTCTCTCTCTCTCTCTCTCTCTCTCTCTCTCTCTCTCTCTCTCTCTCTCTCTCTCTCTCTCTCTCTCTCTCTCTCTCTCTCTCTCTCTCTCTCTCTCTCTCTCTCTCTCTCTCTCTCTCTCTCTCTCTCTCTCTCTCTCTCTCTCTCTCTCTCTGGAAAGTAATTTATTGACCTGTGGGTTATTTGCGTTTGTATACACATTGGTGATTCGTAAACTATGTTGAAAGAGATTGTCAAACAATATTATATGGGGTGTCTTAAAAAAAAATGTATATCAACAAAATCTGTCATTATTATCAGGCACACGGTTTTAACAAAGCTATGTCACGGAATGCAACATAAGTGGCTTAAAAAGTCGTGTTTTTGTGTGTGCAGGATATTCGCTAGGACAGGACCTCAAGCTGAACCAGCACAACAGCGATGCATTCTTCCATGGCTTCCACAAAAGTCTTTCACCTATAGCGGGCATTGCATACAGATAAATTCTTTAGACCAATTATACCTCTGTTCCCATGTTAAACATGGAATAATTCTGGACAAATGCGAGGACGTTAGCTTTTTTTTATTTTATTTTTTTTATCATTTTACTTATCATTAAAACTTGTTTAGATTTCGATTCGTAAACCATTTACAGTAATCCTTTGTTTTTTAACTTTGTTCATCTTACCACAGTCACTTCGTTGTTTAGATTTATCATTAAATTTGTTACCATTATGCAGGAAAAATGTAGAATAAAACCAGGAGAGCTTTCGGTAGAAGATATTTCCTGTGTCAAAAGTTAATGCTTATTCTGATTAATGGGTGCTCCAAACTAAGTTATTTTGACTGCCTTATTCGAATTCATTTCCAAGACAGGGCTGAGAAGTGGAGAAGCTTTGGAGAATATCGTAAAAATTGTCTGGGTGTTTATGCAAAACTTTCGAATATGTCAGATTTTACTTTAGAGATTTTAAATACTGTTAACTGACAGAAATGCTATAACTTCTACACCAATTGACTGGATAACTTCATATTCAGCATACTTAAACTTGATTCTATGCATGTGCAGTTCACAAAGTGGCAAATTTTTAGGTTAAATTATCTAACTTTTGCATCACCAATGACACCAACGCTTTCGTGTCTGAGGATTGCCCTGAACCTAGCTGTAACTGCATGCTTTCTTCAGGTCATCGATAGCCTGGGGGTTGAAGGGGATGTTTTTACATACTCAGACATTCAAAATAATCAAAAAGGTAAAAGCCTGAAGGGTTTAAATTAGGTAAAAATGGCTACCGCTCAATGTCAAAACTCGTTCTGTTTAGTCGACCCCCAAATTTGGAGAAAAAAATTAAAATTGCACAAAAGTCAGACCATTCAATTTACAAAATTGCCACTTACTGGAAAGGCAGAACATAAACTGAAGATAATGAATACCATATATAAAATAATTGGTTCAACAGATGCAGAAGTAATTTGTATGGTTGTGGGTGTCCTTTTTAGGGGGGTCAACCCTGTAGAAGAGACGATTTTCTTTAATTATCAATCCGTAATATATTGTTTGTTATGCATACAAGATTAACATTGACAAATACTTCAAGACTCCTCATTGATCTTAAGAAATGTTGTGGGTTTTTTTGTTACTGACTGATTCACTTTCTATTCACTTTACTCTACATAAGTCACGACAAGAAAAGCAAGGGAGGTAATTTCTTCGGAAGAGGTAATTCTCTCCCCTCAGAACGATTGTTGTAGTTTGTTTGATTTTGTTCCCTTCTAATAAGTATTATTTAAAATAGATCTTTACATCTTGATGTGAAAGGCGCAGTACCCCCCTCCCCCCAGGATGTTAAATTCTAGGTTGTGTCCATGTAAAATCCTGATCCTAGTCAAGATCCGAGTTGGTTTTTCATGCAACTGTGCCTCTTTATGCCACTCAATTAGACATACTTTGCAATCCATAATTGCACGAAACTAAGTACAGGAAATACGTTGTTGTCGTGTTTTTAATATTACATAATGAAATAAAAAATGTCACAACTGGTTTCGTGTTGGGCTTTCTCTCTCTGTCTGAATCTCATAATTACTTACTTCTGAGGCCTGAAATGTGTTGCAGGCATTGTTCAGCTTACATTTATTGTTACAATTTTTGTGGATATGTTATTAAGTGTGTCTGTGTTTCTATCATTCGTTATCAGTGTGGTTAAAAAAAAAAGCACACGTCAAAGTAATTTACCCTTCATCATTATCAAAACATGCAGATACAGGCAATAAATATTTGTGATACTTTAAGTTGCGTTTTTTCTTTTTTTCAGAGCAAACACACATCGTACTTGTTCAAACGTGTATATTCTGCACTTTCTAATACCCTGCATGGATCTCCAAATCAAGAATAATGAAAAGGCGTCTAATAGCCCTGCAGCACTCACACGAACATGATAGAAGCTTGCATGCATGCACCCAGGCTCGCTGTCTTCGGCTAAAAGAGCTTACCGTTGGATCTTCGCTCAGACAAATGTAGCTGTCTTGTCCACTTGCTCCTGTCGCATAGATCTGCAATGTGCAACATCATCTTTGATTAATAAGTCTGAGGCACAGACAAACACACACGCGCGCACATTTGCGAGAGAATGCACGTCAGTCTATTCAATCAAACGGTATAAAAACATACCACAGACGTGGTGGTGGGAACTGGACATTCGCCGTATTACAAAGATTCATTTGTGTGTGTATGTTTAATCAAAAGTTCATCTTGCGCACATTCAGTCTATATTGTAACAGGACCCATCCCGTAAAAACTTCGAACAGATCTATTAAATTCTGAAATCCTTGACAAGTTTTTTTTCAATCATCTGTATCTGACCGAAGTCAAAAAATCAGCCAGTACACGCATCTACCCCCTTACACGACAATACATATGTGGCGAAAAAAGGAATCGAGAGGGGGGGAACAAGGAATAAATTAGATCCAGAAATAATTCCACTTCATCATTCCAAAATTCAAGTGTGAAGTGATCAGATACTGTGGTAAAGATACGTGCTTAGTATCACAAATGAAAATACAAGCCCTAGGGTTTTAAATCAAGGAAACAATTAAAGTTAAGGAAAGATCAACAGAAATGTCGAGAACATGTAAAATATTGTACTTACAATCTGTTTCAGCATGCTCTTCGAATAATAATCTTCCAGTCAGCCTCGTGCTTACGACTTCGACAGGATGTTGCCTCTCACGCTGAGCCAGTACATTTGGAGTGAATTCAAAGGCCAGAGATGCAGTACAAGCACATTAGTTAGATCCAATTCATTTACATTGCTACCTTGCCCAATTTATGGCTATTTCTGTTGGTAACATCACACAATGTGGCAAGCAGTGCTTGTTGCCGACTCTGCTGGGACAGGCAGCAGACGATTTTATTTAGGAACCAAATTCTGATTGGTTAAAACATAAAACCGGAACTCAAAGTACCACTTGTTCTTTGGAAGTATCAAATCAAGAACAGATAAGCAGGTAAATCTGAAATGGGTTCAGCACTTTTAAAAAATCGTAGTAAATCAGAAAACACAGTAAACGTTGGAAAAATCGTCCAGTATCGCTTCTACAGGTCTATACTTGGACAAAACATAAAGCAATTCAGTAAAGCTGACACTTCAAAATGTCTGTTTAGTTACACTTTAAGCTAAGCTGGCAGCCAATAGGCAGCCTTGGCCGGGCAACAGCCATTCCACGTTGCGGCGATGGTGGTTGTTGCCTTCCTGTTTCTTGTGGCTTGTGGGGTTCTCTGGCTTCAGGTTACCCCTGTTTGGCCACAAACGTTCGGACTTTGGTCCTTGTTGTCTTTCATCGAGTCGGACTCTGTCTTTCTCTAGTGATCAGACGCGTTCTGGTGTTTCGTCCAAACTTAAGGTTCACTTGAGTTGGCCTCGGAAGTAACATTCAGGTTTTCCTGAGGGGGCATTGTCTTGGACAATGGATGTTTGAGGAGTAGTTCTTTGTGGCTTTCCTCCTCTCTCTCAGGTTTTGGCTACTCTTCTCCTTCGGGCAGAGGTTTAGTTAAGGTTCGGTTCCTGTGACTTCAGTCTTGGGCCTTTCCTCTCTTCTTCCTCATCTTAGTATGAGGCGAGTCCGGATGACGTCCGTTGGGTCGGGTTTCCTTACAGTCGCCCGGCTACAAAAGGCAACTTTGTCTAGGGCGGTTGTCCGTTTTTCTCCGCGTTGGACTCTGTCTTCAGACAGGGACAGACGCGCTCTGGGTTTCTGGCCAAACTCAGGTAGGCTCTTGATTTGGCTAGGAAGTTAACTGCCTGTTTTTTCCCTGAGAACTCTGGTTTCGGGAGTCTTATGGCTGGCTGGCTTCACGGTTTACGTTTACCAGTCTTGGTTTTCTGCTTTCGGTTTTTGATTCACTCTCGATTACCTTCAAGCAGACTGTTTTGGGAACATTCTGGCTTTTAGCCATTTTGTTTATGGTTGCCAGTCACATCGGTTTTTGACCACCGTGGGTCCTCACTTCCGGTAGCTTACGCACAGTCGTAAGTGGCTGCTGTCGGGTGCTACCTCTCTCCCTGCGTTCGCAGGGACTGGTAGGGGATGACTGGCGACCTTCTATTTGTGAGTTTTCTCTTCGAGGTGGACTCTGGTACTTAGTGCTTGGATGTCTCTCTCTCGCTCTTTCGTGGGGATTGGTCACTCTTTTTTTGAGCTGACTTCTTTCTCACAAGCCTTTTGGGCTTTACTACATCCCAAGGTTTGCAGACTTTGGCATGGTTGTCTTAAGGTCACCGCGGGGGTTCGTCCTTCTCAGTTGAGGGGACAACCTTACGCACGGATCTTCTCAGGACATTAGCATTTCCTTCCAATAAAAGGGGGGGGGGGAAGCTTGTCTTTCCCTTGGCTCGCCAGGGTTTTTAATCCAAGGCTTGGGTCTATTCCTGTGCTGTTTTTTACGGCTAGGAGATTGGAAGAAGTGCTGAGCACAGCTTTCTGGATCTCTGAGGTTGTCTCTTTCGCTTTGCCTGAGATACTTCTCGGCTGTCAATCAGGACTTTCCTTGGTTCCCTCACTGCCTGTTGGCAGTGGGCCAGCCCTGGCAAGGGCTTTTGAGTGGGTTAGATTTTCTTTCCCACTGGGACCGCCCTGATTCTTTGGCAGCGGTCCAGGTTTTTGGCAAGGTTTTTTGAGTGAGTTAGATTTTTCTTTCCCACCGCCTTGTTGTTGCAATCTGCTACATGTGATTCGGAGTAGGAATATGTAATTTAATCGAAAATTTTATTGTAAATTTTCATTTAATAAATATACCTACCCGAATCACATAGTATATTCCCTCCCGCCAACCCCGCTTTTGATTTGGAGAATTTATTCTTTAGGTCGAATGATATGAGCCACGTGTTCAGTAGCAGTAGTGACATGGCATGCACGATGGGAGGTAACTCCCCGGGTGTATGGTCATTACCATGGCTACGTTTACACTTTTTGTGGTTGGGGTTGCTTCCCTTAGACGGTTAGCCTTTTCAGAACCTAGCATCTCCGATTGTGTCAATGCTACATGTGATTCGGGTAGGTATATTTATTAAATGAAAATTTACAATAAAATTTTCGATTTATGATCAACTGAGGCATCCGAGCAAGTGTGATTTCTTTGCTGAAGCACAATCTTGACTGGTTACAAGAAGATGCCGCTTTCTGTTCTGATATCAGCAGCAGGTTTCTCTGCGTGAGACTGTGGTGTGTAGAAAAGTTTTGTTTCAGATGTTTTAAGTATTTCGTGTAATTTATCATTGTTTTTCTCACCTTATGATTGATTGAGATTGTAGCAGATTGGTTATATGTGTTTCCAGCAAAGATGAAACTGTGATTTTGAGGTGTTTGCGAAACGAATAGAGGACAAATGTACATGCTTTCTTACTGAATGGCTGAGACTTTGTATGTGTAGAGGATATGAAAGAATCCAGTGATGAAAAATATGAAGGTGTGCTGCGAAGCAAACACCTGTAAAAAAAATTCCGAGAACAGGTTGTGTGAAGTGTGAACATTTGTGTGAAGATAAATGTTAAATGTTTGGTGATAGATTCAAGCTGTCACAGTTTTTATGCTTTTCATTTTTGCAGCCTTTTTGGTCAGTTGCTGCAGTTTTTATTTGATTTGTTATAGAGTGTTTAAGGAAGTGTTTGGCAGGTGAAAATAGTGGTTCTACAGTTCTTAGGTATGAATGGCAAGGATGGATGGAAAACAAAGTGCCTGTGTGCTGCTTGAGTGTTGACTGCTTTATGAAATGTGATCGTCCTTTCTTACTTCTTTTGTGTGGGATTGCGCTCTCTCTCGCTCTCTCTTTTGTGTTATCATTATTAGCAGACAGTATTGTTAAAAACACAAATCATTGTTGAAGTTCTCACAAGCCTTGGGTTAGTTATATTGTTGTTGGCCATGCACAGTGGGTTCCTCCCCTCGGCCTAAGAAAAGTTGAAACCAAGTGAACCTCCTCATAACCACGTCTGGTAGCTTTGTCAGTTACAGGGTCGGAGGGATTTAGATATTTGAGTGTTAAAAAAAATCTAGTCCTTAAAACTTGTTGATTAGCTTCTAAGTATAGTTGGTGTTTGATAACAATAACACTTTATTGTCCATTAAAATATTACATTATAATGAAACAATTTTCTTTGACACACCCTGCCTGCCTGTAAACGATTATAACGAACATTTCATAAGAAGTATTATATTGATTTTGCTTCTGTGGAAACAAATCCAACAGTGTCTGTCTGTCAGCATTGTTTTTCCACGGGTCTTTAATGACAGAATCGGGCTAGATGGTGGTGTCTGCCTGTTGGAACATTTCTTGCTATGGTCAGTTGGGAGTGTCTTTCAGTTTGCCACATTGTACAGTGGAACCCCCCTTTTAAGACCAGAAAAAAATCTGAGAAAATCGGGTCTTAAAAAGGCGGGAGTTTTAAAATGGAGGTTAATTTACAGAGGTTAGGAACAGAAAATGTGAAAGAAAGGTGTTAGAGGGAGAAAGTGTTAAATTGGGGGGTCTTTAAAGGGGGGTCTTTGAAGGGGGGTCTTTAAAGGGGGGGTCGTTAAAGGGGGGTCTTTGAAGGGGGGTCTTTAAAGGGGGGTCTTTCAGGGGGGGTCTTTAAAGGGGGGTCTTAAAGGGGGTCTTTACAGGGGGGTCTTTACAGGGGGTTTCATTGTAATTGCAGAAGGTAGCTCTGAATCTAGTGCCATCACATGCTGTGTAGCTTGTCTGCTCAAAAAAAAACTATGCAAAAGTCCTCTGTCAGTGTTACTAGTGTCTTGTGCCTGTGATCTGTCTCTTGAACATCAACCATTTTGTGTGAGTGAGTGAGTGGTGTGTGTTTGTGTCTTATCAACAGACGAGAAAGAGTGTGTTTTTTGTGAGACCACTAGCACAGGATGAGAGGGAGAGAGAGTGTGTGTGTGTGGTGTGTGTCTTCCTTTTTCCCTGGGCCAGTGTTAATTCCTACCTCTCTCCCAATTCAACAACTGCCATCAATTCTGTATGCCCTTTCCCTCATTATTCTGCCCCATATTTTTTCATTTTACTATTGTTGTACCGTATTTGTGCAACATGCCTTTTTGGGACTTTGAACCAGACTGCTGTTGAGGGCTACCCAATGCAAATTTCCTCTTACCCTGCTGCATTTTTTCTAATTATTATTTTTGTGTAGTCTTGCTCTAAAATAACTAGACTTTGTGTGCCTGTGTCTGTGAAGAAAGTGTAGTAGCATTATTTTGGTATCAATTTCAGGTGTAAATGTTTCTGTCTTGAGGGACATGTGTAATTTATTCCTTGTTCCTTTTCCTTTGACGATTGTGTTTTGGTATGAAGGATTAGCATTAATTGGTAATTTCTGCTATTTTACTGATTCAAATCTAAGAATACTCAAATATCAGTCAGTAAGGGATCAGAACTAGTGGTTGAATTTTGAGTCTGGTCCAGTATTTGTTTTAAAGAAACAAATAAACTAAATTGTCTCATTATTTTCATATTTCCTGTACTGGTAAGTTTACAAAACAGCCAACCCCCCGCGGGTTAGGGGGAAGAATTTACCCGATGCTCCCCAGCATGTCGTAAGAGGCGACTAACGGATTCTGTTTCTCCTTTTACCCTTGTTAAGTGTTTCTTGTATAGAATATAGTCAATTTTTGTAAAGATTTTAGTCAAGCCGTATGAAAGAAATGTTAAGTCCTTTGTACTGGAAACTTGCATTCTCCCAGTAAGGTAATATATTGTACTACGTTGCAAGCCCCTGGAGCAAATTTTTGACTAGTGCTTTTGTGAACAAGAAACAATTGACAAGTGGCTCTATCCCATCTCCCCCCTTTCCCCGTCGCGATATAACCTTCGTGGTTGAAAACGACGTTAAACACCAAATAAAGAAACAAAACAGCCAGCATGGTTCACTGGCCATATCACTGTGTATTGTTTTAGAGAAAAGAGCAGTAGCATTGATGAAAATTCCAGGCTAGAGGAAGCCTTGGCTGATAGTTGTGAAGACCGTTACTAATTGGAGGACAGGACGTTGTTTCCAGTACCAATATGGGATTCAGCAAATAAAACAAAATTAAGAAATTGACCCATTAACACATGATGTGGCTGTGAATCTTTCAGTGTTCCTTGTTTAAAAGCAGCAACATAATTATTTCCAGCATTATGTAAGTAAAACTGCCACAGAGTTGCAGGCTTTTTGGATGAGATGGTTAAAAAAACAACTTAAAGACCACCTTGCAGCACACTGGCACCGTTCAGCATTGAGATAGGATTCTCATTTAGGGAGCGCATATCGTGTATTCTTTTCTGTTTATTGTCTGTGTTTCTTCTTTTCTAGTTTCTGGTACGTATTTGATTTCTTGCCTATCTGTTCTGTATCTCTGTCGAAACTGATAGTCAATTATTGAAGGACACCTTTTTTCTGTCCCGCAGTGGGGCACTGCGGTTATGAAATTAAAAGCCCCTCCTGTTTTTGGAACCGCAGGAGCTTTCTAGTTTGCTGTTAGGTAGATTTTTGGTTCCTCTTTCCTGTCATGCTCTCTTTTTCTTCATGAATTCTTTTCTTTTTTCTGCCTTCTTGCTCATTCACCTGTATTTTTTCCAAAAATCTCTTCTCTTGCCGCTTGTCTCGCGATTCATGTATAGTTTAATCTGTTAGTGTTCTGATGTAAGTCCAGCAGTAGATAGGTTAAGCCTATTTTAACATACTGGAAACTGGTAATCTTCCAGTAGGTATTAATTTAGTTTTACTAAAGCCTGCTGGGACACAAGTAATGGGTTAGTGCATTTGTAAACAGGAATCGCTTGACAAGTGGCCCCCTTCATCCCCCCCTTCCTCATCCTGATATGGCTCTGCGTAGTCGGCTGGACGTTAAGCAACAAATAAACAAACAAACAAAAAGAAAGAGACATACACTAGAGGTATTGAATTCTGGCTTGGGGGTGTATTATCATCTTAGCATATTACCATTATGAAATATTGATCAGTTGATTTTTCTGGAACTTGTTTCAACCTCGGTCACATACTTGCTCACACATGCAGAACATTAAATCTCTAATCCACTGTTGCAGTAGGATTCCTCATCAGTAAATGAATAATGGCGTGTTTGTTATTGTGATGGAATGTTTCTTCCACAACCTTTTGAATCCATTCAATTTTGAATCCTTTGTCCCCTTTAAAGGAGCTGATGTTGTCATACAAAGTGTAAACTTTCAGTAATTTGTTATGAACTAAACTTATCTGAAGTTGACTTAAAGCAACAGTGCTGCTCCTGTGTTGAATCTTTTCACTGTATATTACTGCATTGCACATAAACTGATTAACTTATGTCGTACAATATAGTTCTTGATCTGTGTAGGGGATGCACAATCTCAGACACTCTTTTATTATTTATTTGTTTTATTTATTTATTTAAAAACAAGAAAATGGAAAAAAGAAGGGTTGTGTGTGATTGATGAAATGTTTGAATGTGCTGCATGAATGGCAGGTGAGATGCTTTTAATTTGATTTAAAAGAAATTTGAAGTTTGCATACACAAAAGTTGAGAAGTGTGTCTCACATGACTACTATAGGTTTACACCAAGCATTGATCTCTGACATCAGTTATCCCTCAAGAAAACACGATCACTTACTTAGATAGGAAACTTATGTTGTGCGGCTGAAATTGTGATCTGAAGACAGCCTGTATTGGTGACTTTTTTAAAATTATTATCACCATAAAAGCATTATGCGTGTGAATGCACAAATCAGTACTGCCGCATGTTTGAGTTTAAGAATGCTTCAGCAACCTTGACCCGGTTGAGTTTTCAGCAAGTACGCGCACTGTGCTTGAGACTGTACCTGGTGGTTGACCAGTCCATATTTTTGGGGAAAGAGTGATTTGCTGTTGTTATATTAGGACAATCTTAAGTGGTACATTCTTGTCTGTGACCATGTAAAAAAAATGCCTCAGTCCAAAGACATTGACAAAAGAGAATGACAAAAACAAGAATTTATTTTATTTTGTGTGTGCGCTCTGTTATGCGTCTTTTTAGCCTGGCGTATTACACCTAAGAGCATGGCACTCTTCATACGCACGAACAGTATACTGCTCGGTTATCTTTTTATGTGTGTTGATTTGTTGTTCAGATGTAGATTTTCACCCCCCGCGGGTTAGGGGGAAGAATTTACCCGATGCTCCCCAGCATGTCGTAAGAGGCGACTAACGGATTCTGTTTCTCCTTTTACCCTTGTTAAGTGTTTCTTGTATAGAATATAGTCAATTTTGGTAAAGATTTTAGTCAAGCAGTATGTAAGAAATGTTTAGTCCTTTGTACTGGAAACTTGCATTCTCCCAGTAAGGCAATGAATTGGACTTCGTTGCAAGCCCCTGGAGCAAATTTTTGATTAGTGCTTTTGTGAACAAGAAACAATTGACAAGTGGCTCTATCCCATCTCCCCCCTTTCCCCGTCGCGATATAACCTTCGTGGTTGAAAACGACGTTAAACACCAAATAAAGAAAGAAAGAAATGTAGATTTTCTTTTTGTCATCCAGTTGTGTCTACCTTCACATTCAAAGCCATCAGACCCGTTCCATGGCTTTGCCACAGTAACTTCAGTATTTCAAGATGTAAAGACTGTCACTTGTGCTGCAAATTCACCTATCACCGCATTTACTGTGTAAGTTGTCAGGTTTGTTTGAGACCAGAAACAAATCCCTTTGCTGGCTGCAATTTGGTAACCATGAAAGAAGGCTGTTCTGTACTGGATAATACGGAACTCATCTGTACATTTTGTAATCTATGTAAAATTTGTGTTTGAACTGAAGTCTTTGTGTGTTTCAACACTAAGACAGTGTTTGGTTGAGCAAGAATTCGTGTCAAACCAATGATAAGAAGAGAATGCGGTCAATATGCACCAGTGCCTATAAGCTTTTCAAAGGCACGTTCAGTGAATGGTATGTTGTGTGCAAGCTAGTGTTTGTTCTGAATCTTGCCAGAATGAAAAAGGTATATTATCTTTTGGTCGCACATTTTATGGATGAGTAAGTCGGACGAAGGAACAAGTTTTCATGAAATGCAGTAAGTGACTGAGTGGATGCAAAGAAAAGAAAACATACACAGAGAAACTAAGTGAAAGTCGTGCCTGATTTTTTTTTCTCGGTAGACACCGTGGGAACTTTAGTGCATGTTTTAAGATTGAAAGTGTGCATTCATATTTGAGAATACATGTGTGTGATTTTGCATGCAAAAAAGGTGAGCGTAATCTTACCGAGTGCATGTGGGTTCCTAGTGACTACTTGTCCGATCATTGTGGGTGCTTGTGTTCCTGGAGGTTACCTATGTGTGTATGGTGTGCTACATGAGTAAAGGCATCTGTGTGTAGAAGCGAATGTTGCAAATGTAAAGATTGGCCTGCCAGTGCAGTCATGCAGTGTGCGGGATACTGCGAACCAGTGATATACTGCTCATGTTGACGATTTCCGATTCCTGTTTTTTGCCCTCGCCAGGACGCTTGCCTGTGAAACAGCAGCGTTTTTTGGTGCAAGGGCCTGACGATACAATTACGGACAACATTGTAGAGAAAGAGCTTTGGTTTACATGGGGGGTCATCCGATTGTCTCGCTATGATCTATTATCAACTGTTGCTACTATTTCTTGGTGCTCACCTGTAGCTCTGTTATAAGGAGCCTGTTTAATTCAAGGAGCGATGTTGGAATTTTAGTGCATTTTGCACACTTTTTTTGTTACACCAGATCAAAGCAGCCTTTGATGGTCAAACTTGAAAAAAATATACATATTGTGCAAACAGGTGTAATGAAAAAGTGTGCAGCTTCGTACCAAAGTTCTGGATATAATTAAGCCCCTGACTTATTTTCAGGTCACTGGTGTTAGTGATGGATTTATTGACGGAAGAAAACGTCACTGGTGGAACAGCTTTGAACGATCAGATGCTCGGGTGAACAAAGATAGTTTGCAACAAGTTGATGGTAATTTCTGGAAAAGGGGTAGCTTAGCTATCTACCACAGGCACTTGCCAATTTCTGCAATAAGGATTAACAAAACAAATTGGGGGAAAAATGATGCCAAGTGCTTGTGTTAGAAGCTTGCCCAAAAGGTTTTTTGATCAGAGAAAAGATGACCCACCAGCGTACAAGCCAGCTTTTATGTTGATGTTAATGATGATTGCGACGACGACGATTTTTTGTGCCGTTGCAGTCAGCGGCCGTCCCCTGTCCCTCCATACACTTCCCCCAGACTTGTGTATTATAATATTTGTGTGGTGTGAGGGGAACGGAAAAAAAACAACTTTCATTTCCAGCCTCAGCTTGGATGGGTGCAGAGACACGCAAGATTGACGTTTCATCTGTTTGTTGAGTTAACTTATCACTTTTACACCTCGTTTTATGCTTTGAAAGTCTTTGAAATGACAACGCAAAATGTCCACAGTGGAAATTGTTGTTACCAGAATAATGATATTTTGAAAACCAAAGTTTTGTGTTTTGTTCATGGTTGTTTTTTCTTGGTTGTATTTTTCAATAAGCGTGATTATCAGCCGAATAATTGCTCTGTTTAGATTCTTTGTCTGTGAAGCGGTTTGGAATTGAGATCCAACCATATTGTGTAAGTGAAATTAACACAAGATATTTATGTATACTATCGAAGAAAGTGTGCCAATCTGGAAGAATATATGTTCGAAGAAAAACAAGAAATTGTGAAATTGAATTTGGTTTTAACAAGTCGATCAAAATATGACTTGCTTTCTAAATGTGCAAAAGCCTTTATGTTATGAGATACGATGAGATGGTACCACAAACATGACCAGAGACAGAAAGAAAGAAGTATGTGGGCATGATTAATTTTGCGTGTTTGATGTGATTGACTGTGGAACCGACGACAACAAAATTTAGGTTTCACAGCAAAAGTGATGAGAGTACAGAAGAGTGCATGACATGGAAGTGTTGCAAACCATTGATGCGCTTCCCTCGACCACAGCAAATAAAGCATTGCAAAACTGCACATCATGTTTTATAGTTTGATGATATTGTGTGTGTGGTGTGTTTGTGTACTGGAAACTTGCATTCTCCCAGTAAGGTCATATATTGTACTACGTTGCAAGCCCTGGAGCAATTTTTTGATTGGTGCTTTTGTGAACAAGAAACAATTAACAAGTGGTTCTATCCCATCTTTCCCTGTCGGGATATAACCTTGAACGGTTGAAAACGACGTTAAACACCAAAGAAAGAAAGAAAGAAAGTGTGTTTGTGTGCTTACCTTGGTTCTGGTGAAAGACAAATCCTCTCCTTTCCTCCACTCACACACAAACAGATTCAGAAGCGAACAGAGACGGGCGGGGTGGTAAGACGTCGGTCTCTTGATCGGAAGGTCGAGGGTTCGAATCCCAGCCACGGCCGCCTGGTGGGTTAAGTGTGGAGATTTTTCCGATCTCCCAGGTCAACTTATGTGCAGCCCTGCTAGTGGCTTATCCCCCTTCATGTGTACACGCAAGCACAAGACCAAGTGTGCACAGAGGATTCTGTAATCCATGTCAGAGTTCGGTGGGTTATAGAAACACGAATATACCCAGCATGCTTCCTCCGAAAGCGGCGCATGGCGGGGTAAAAACAGTCATACATGTAAAATTCCACTCGTGCAAAAACACGAGTGTACGTGGGAGTTTCAGCCCACGAACGCAGAAGAAGAAGCAAACAGAATTTATGTTTAGCTAGCTTACATATTTTGCGTGCAATGCTATTCCTACTGATGCAGGTGTTAATTGCATGAGCAGTCAAGTTTGAGGGGTATCACGACAAAAAGCGCTGTATTTCAGTAATGACTTGGTGGATTGATTTGAATCTTTAAGAATATTTTGCCAACATACTAGACGTACTTTGAGTAAAATGTTGATACAGATACTCAAGTGAATGGCCTTAACTGGTATAAAAAGTTTGAATAAAATGACACAGGAATTAATGCTTTAATTTGGGTGCGAAATGTGTCGCACTAATTTGTTGGCCAAGTTTATATTTGGTTTCAAAATTTGTGCAATAATTTTGTTTGAACAGTTGAATTATCAGCATGAAACAAAAAATGGTCCATATTTCCCCTGCATATCCGATAACTTCAGATACCACTGACTGGCTATCTGTATTAAAAAAAATGTGCACATTAGTTTTTGTAACAGTTCTCAACAAAATATAATACATGTAGAACTCTTTCAGTTCTCAAATAATTATTTGCATTAGAAGTCTCTCACATGCGTGCACACACACACACAGACACACACAAATTCATTATCAACGGATTTATTACCCTTCTTTTTTAAGAAGACATCAACAAGCAGTATTTTATTAACAAGTGGTCATCATGAATAAAAGGGACTATTATTGTCACCTAATGATCGCTTATTCGGAAGAAAGATATTTTCTTGTCACATTCTGTCCTATCTTTGCATCAGTCTACTGTAATCTGTCATGCAAACTTCTGTCTCTTGACCCTTCCCCCAAAATCTTAACACCCTTCAAAAGGAAATTCAGTAAAAGCGTGTTCATTCTTTTTTGCAACCCCAGTTTCAAAACTGGCCTTGACTTCCCTGTAAATAGTGTGACGCTTCTTAAAAAAAAAAAATTAAATTAAAGAAAACAGGAGTTAAGAAGTGTGGCAGGTGCTTGTCAGCAGTTGCTCATTTCTAAGGCCAAAAGTCTTCAGTTTCAAATTGACAACATGCCAAGTATGTGCTGACGTAAAAAAAGAAAAGACATTTGAAGCTCACAAGCCACATGGAAGAGCAACAGCGGCAAGAACACTGCATCTGCCAAGAAAACATGTTCATTTGGTACACAGTTCCTCCTCTCTGCGAGAAACATATGTAAATGCCTGGATGAATCTGTACAAGTTTACGCATTAGCTGTTTTCACATACAGGGGATGTATCATCAGTAATGATTCACATTGTTCTGCTTTCAAATGACCTGAACTTGTATTTCAGGACATTTTGCTCACAGTGATACAATCTCAAGAAAGCATTGTATCTTGCAAATAAAAAAACCCATTCACAACAATCTCATGTCCCCTTTGGCTATAAACTAGTACTGACCATAAATACAAGTTCTGCTTCAATGTAGTGTACATGGATTATCGCTGCACAAAACTAGCATAGTATTTTATGAGATGGGTTGTTGGGTTTCAGACTAAGTAGAAAAATGGAATGGGTGGATTATTTATATGCACACAAGCTGAGAGCAACACAAAATGTTCAATATAGCACACATGACAAGTACATCTTGGATCGTAGCAAAATAATGTACCATGATTTCTCAATGTGGTGTGTACACTGTATCACTTAGCATGCAACAATTCTCCACGTATTATCCGTTACATGTAATTATGCAGGTTAAACCATACTCTCACTTTCAGTCTCTTCCATTTACTTGCAGAAATGGCAAGCTACTGCACACTCACGCTTTGTAAACAAAACCAACTTGTACTGTTTCAACTGAAATGAAATACAAAATCAACGTTTCATCATGTGAACATGTTTTGAATTTTAATTGGACATGAACTTGATTTTCAGGACGAAACATGACAGAGCACCCACCAAATCAAGAGTAATACCTAATATACTGGACTCGCAACAAAATATACAAACAAATGACAATGAACAACGTTTGGACCTAAAGGTCTTCAACAGGTTAAAAAAATGAAAACAACAATACAAATATGAAAACGACTTATCAGAGAAGATGGCGATGATGTTCTCCAAGTGCAAAAGAAGGGGGAAAGGGAGATAAATCAAAAAGAAAAATTAGGTATTACTCTTAGTTTATCATCTCGCATGCAGTCACTCCCTGTTTACTCCCCACCAAATCAAGTAAAACATACACTAGTCCAGCAATCTCAATCAAATGAGGCACAACGCTATAATAAGATCTGAGGAACAAAGGGACGTAATACAGTAATGTTGATACTGCCAAATCGGCACCAGACCCACTCAAAACACAAAACCTTAACCAGCTTTAAGACACCCAAACGACAGATGATCACCAACTTTTAATCAGACAGATAACACACATAACTTTTCTTTCCATGTGAACGGTTAACGGTTAACGGTTAACGGTTAACGGTTAATGGTTAACGGTTAATGGTTAACGGTTAATAGTTAATGTTTGTCTACAGCTTAACCTGCAAGAAAGGTAGCAGTTTTAATTAAAACCAATTATACACTGAAGTGTCATTTAGCATAGATACACTGACAACCACTTCTGATTATAAAAATTTTGGCCTCACTGTATTTATATTTAGAAGTACTGACAAAACGCAATAAATAATTAATCAGCTGATTTCACTTCATGCTTTTCTTGATACTAAAATTCAGCATCAACACACACAAGCATGCAACATCTTACCCTCTCTCTCTCTCTTATTAACAGCATGTATTCACTATTGATAGCTCTTAGCAACGGTACCCATCCTCTTTTGAAATGAAAAATGAACAGACTTTCAAACAACCAACCACAAACATACTAACACATAATTTCATCACAAAATAAAAGAATCTTTGACTCATCACAGTTTTCCCATTGCCTTTTCAGTTTCTGTTACAGTAGAGACCTGGAGAGTGCCCTCGCTTAATTAAATAAGTCTCTAACAATGATTAATTTCATTGAAGCCCCACATAATTATATACTCTATCTTGAGCCAAATGTCCACTTATTTTGTTTTACTTTCTTTTCTTTTTCTTTTCTTTTTTTTAGTTCAAGTCTGTTGAAAACAAAAACATCCTTTCATCATCACACCAAATGAAACTTAAACAAATGCTAAGAGAGCAAAGTTTATTACAATTTACAATGCTCTTTAGAAAGGTAACTAATTGTTGCCAAACAGGGAAGTGTCATTTTTCACAAGTGTCATCCTTCTGGGAGAACATTTGAGGCAAAAGGGGTAACCCTTCATGAATCATTTCTCTCTCTATCATTCTCTCACGCCCTCAACACACATTTATAAACACAAACTTTTGCTCTCCCTCCCCCCTCTCACACACACACACACACACCCAGAGACAGACTCACTCACTCTCTCTCTCTCTGTATCTTTCGCTCTCGCACACTCTCTCTGTCATTCACACACACACACACACACACACACACACACACACACACACACACACACACACACACACACACACACACACACACACACCCAGACTCACTCACTATCTGTCTCTCCGTATCTCTTGCTCTCGCACACTCTCTCTCTGTCATTCACACACACACACACACACACACGCGCACGCACGCACACGTACGTACGCACGCACGCACGCACGCACACACACACACACACACACACACACACACATCCACACACACACAACCATGACCGCACTCTTCCTGTCTCAACTCAGTCCAGACTGGGGTTGATATCTGCAGAGGAATTGCTCGCGTTGTTAGTGGAGAAGCGACCACCACCCGGGTTGGGTGGAGGAAGGGAGCCGTCTGGGGGGGGAGGGAAAGCATCCTCCTCTGCCGTTGTCGTGTCCTGTCCGTTAAGATCTTTGCGACAGACTGGACACGTCCCATGCTGCAATGAATGGAACAAAAATAAGTACAGTAAAAAAAACTTTTAAGACCCCCCCAATTTAAGACTCCCTCTTTTTTTAAACCTCGTTTTCTCAGACTTTCTGTTCATTATCGTTTTACTGAAAACTCAGTACTAAAGCTCCGTGCGACCAGCTGTGCGAAGTATATACTTGGCGTAGCGGATTTGGCCCAGTTAAGGGCAGGCTTAAGACAAATGCCCAAATCAACAGGCTGGCAGCTTTCTATGCAGAGTGCGACACCTGTGTCAATCTGATCAATTAATCCAGCTAAAAAATCCCACTCAGCATGGAAAGAAGCCACTGTGGATGGAAAGAAGCCACTGTGGATGGAAAGAAGCCACTGTGGATGGAAAGAAGCCACTGTGGATGGAAAGAAGCCACTGTGGATGGAAAGAAGCCACTGTGGATGGAAAGAAGCCACTGTGGATGGAAAGAAGCCACTGTGGATGGAAAGAAGCCACTGTGCATGGAAAGAAGCCACTGTGGATGGAAAGAAGCCACTGTGGATGGAAAGAAGCCACTGTGGATGGAAAGAAGCCACTGTGGATGGAAAGAAGCCACTGTGGATGGAAAGAAGCCACTGTGGATGGAAAGAAGCCACTGTGCATGGAAAGAAGCCACTGTGCATGGAAAGAAGCCACTGTGGATGGAAAGAAGCCACTGTGGATGGAAAGAAGCCACTGTGGATGGAAAGAAGCCACTGTGGATGGAAAGAAGCCACTGTGCATGGAAAGAAGCCACTGTGGATGGAAAGAAGCCACTGTGGATGGAAAGAAGCCACTGTGGATGGAAAGAAGCCACTGTGGATGAAAAGAAGCCACTGTGGATGGAAAGAAGCCACTGTGGATGGAAAGAAGCCACTGTGGATGAAAAGAAGCCACTGTGGATGGAAAGAAGCCACTGTGGATGGAAAGAAGCCACTGTACATGGAAAGAAGCCACTGTGGATGGAAAGAAGCCACTGTGGATGGAAAGAAGCCACTGTGGATGGAAAGAAGCCACTGTGGATGGAAAGAAGCCACTGTGGATGAAAAGAAGCCACTGTGGATGGAAAGAAGCCACTGTGGATGGAAAGAAGCCACTGTGGATGAAAAGAAGCCACTGTGGATGGAAAGAAGCCACTGTGGATGGAAAGAAGCCACTGTGGATGGAAAGAAGCCACTGTGCATGGAAAGAAGCCACTGTGGATGAAAAGAAGCCACTGTGCATGGAAAGAAGCCACTGTGGATGGAAAGAAGCCACTGTGCATGGAAAGAAGCCACTGTGCATGGAAAGAAGCCACTGTGGATGGAAAAAAGCCACTGTGCATGTAAAGAAGCCACTGTGGATGGAAAGAAGCCACTGTGGATGGAAAGAAGCCACTGTACATGGAAAGAAGCCACTGTGCCTGGAAAGAAGCCACTGTGCATGGAAAGAAGCCACTGTGGATGGAAAGAAGCCACTGTGCATGGAAAGAAGCCACTGTGCATGGAAAGAAGCCACTGTGCATGGAAAGATGCCACCGTGGATGAAAAGAAGCCACTGTACATGAAAAGAAGCCACTGTACATGCAAAGAAGCCACTGTACATGGAAAGAAGCCACTGTGGATGGAAAGAAGCCACTGTGGATGGAAAGAAGCCACTGTGCATGCAAAGAAGCCACTGTGCATGGAAAGAAGCCACTGTGGATGAAAAGAAGCCACTGTGCATGGAAAGAAGCCACTGTGCATGCAAAGAAGCCACTGTGGATGGAAAGAAGCCACTGTGCATGGAAAGAAGCCACTGTGGATGGAAAGAAGCCACTGTACATGAAAAGAAGCCACTGTGGATTTTTGGTATGTGCCCAAGTGAA
This sequence comes from Littorina saxatilis, assembly GCF_037325665.1. Classification (NCBI taxonomy): domain Eukaryota; kingdom Metazoa; phylum Mollusca; class Gastropoda; order Littorinimorpha; family Littorinidae; genus Littorina; species Littorina saxatilis. The sequence continues at coordinate 103,096,044 of NC_090245.1, forward strand.
CGGATGGCCTTATTCTGTGTAAAATGCTGGACACATCTGTGGCACGGAAACATAATTGTGTATGTGGGAAGGACAGCGTCTTTAACCAGGCATTTCATTTTCATTATTTTATTGTCCAATCGCTGGGAAATTCGGGTCGCTTCCTCCCAGTGGAAAGCTAGCAGCAACAGAGTCACGCTACCTAGGAGTATGCGTGTTTAGGAGTAATCAGCCACCTGCACTTATGGCAGAATGACCGAGGTCTTTTACAAGCCACAGTGGTGACACGGGGGTGGAACATGGATACTGTCTGCACATAAAGTTGACATGTGTCAGTCCTGGCCCGGATTCGAACCTGCGACCCTAGGATCACAAGTCCAGAGCTCTACCAACTGAGCTACCGGCCCCCCCGAAGAAGTATGATGAAGATTACCTTCTTCCTCAGACAATAAAGCAAACAAAGAAACAAGAAAACAACCAAAGGTACTCACTAATCTTAACCACTGTACAATGCAGACATCATGGTAGTGGTGATCACAAGGCAATCTCCTCACGTCTTCTCCCAAGAAGAAATCCTCCATACACACTGAACACTGCAGGATCCGCTCTGTGGACAAAAACAAGAGAAAGACCAATTAGTACAGTGGGACCTCCCTTTTAAGACCCTCCCCCCCCCCCCTCAATTTAAGACTTCCTCCTTTTTAAGACCTTGTTTTCTCAGACTTACTGTTCATAATTTCTATACATTTACCTTCATTTTAAGACTCCCCCTTTTTTAAGATCTGATTTTTTCAGATTTTTGGTGGTCGTAAAAGGGGGATTCCACTGAATTCAAGAGTGTTTAGTAGAACATTTTAAAGGTATTTTTCTTTTCAACTGCAATTGGTTTTGAAGCCACATCTTCCCCCGAAATCGGCGTATGCTGCCTGAATGGCGGGGTAAAAACGGTCATACACGTAAAAATCCACTCGTGCAAAAACATGAGTGAACGTGGGAGTTTCAGCCCATGAACGAAGATGAAGAAGAAGAAGCCACATCTACATTGAAAGACACCACATGATCAACAACCCCAAAAGGCAACAAGCCACAGATAAAGGTCATGTTAAAAATACTCATGCAAAACTCCCCCTTCAAGTTTCTTGTGAAGTACTGCAAGTAGTAATAAAGAACGAGATATCTCAAACTTCAGCATGCTGTCGTCAACTTATTTAAGCACACATGTACAACCAGCATTGTCAACAGTGTTGTCAAGACTACTAAAACGTTACCAGAGCAAACCTCAATCATCAACATCATGCTTGAGATAAGCTGACGAAAGCAAACTCTGAAAACTTGCCAGTACAGGGGCTGCCCAGGCCCTATGGTAACCAGGGGGGAATTTTGCCATTTTGAAAAGCAATTTAATGGCCTCTTCTGGCAGCAAGAACACATTGTAAGTAGATGCAGACTCCAAAAAGATTGCTCCTCGATAACTGTCTTCAAGTACAATTTTTTTCTTTCTGAAATAAATTATTTTCCTGGAAAAACAGTCCAGAAACTGAGGAGAGTTCTCCAGCCTATGATTATTGCCTCTTCTTAAAAAAACTTAAAATCGTCACTCTGTAAAAACATTGGCGACATTGTCGATTGCCTCCTTCCTGTCAGTAGCACAGAAACTGATTCCATCAACACAGAAGTGTTTCATACTGTCGTGTACTCACCAACTTGTGAGGCGGTGATGATCACATTGGGCAAAGCTTCAATCCGCTGTTCCTCTGCTGGCGGGGGACCCGAACTTTCAAGCTGGTTCAGAAGCTGCACGTGAGATTCCAACAGATAAGTGAATGGAATAATACCATCACACATGTATGACCTTCAGCTGTACTGCTAAAGTTACACTTGTCACAAGTATAGTTAGCTGAACCCTTTAAAAAATAAAACAGTGCCGCAAACCGTGCTGATATAACCTTGTGGGGAGGGGGTGGGGAGGGGGGTCATGATCATCTGATGTGAATGATCAAACACATGAAGGTCTGAAAAAATGCCAGTGTTGTGCGTCTTGAACAAAATTCGTCCTGGGCAAAATTCTTTGAAACCACTGAAGAATAAGCACATGGATCCTGATGATTTACTTCAAAACACTCACGAACAAGCTACCACAAAAGGCACTACATAAATGCAAATGAATAGACATTTTTTTGATCAAACAAAAAGTATTCATATATCAGGTACTATTTCAAGAGTGTAAATCTTCGTTGCGTGAGTACAAGATTTTCTGGTACGATATCGAGAACTTTGAGAAAATAGGCATAGACACAGAGGAGACACATCATCCCAAAAGGATGGTTCCTCTTACAGAATGTAGGTCAAACTGTCCTTTCAAATGATGCATCTTGCCTGCAATGCAAGACACCTCTTGCTCCTTTCGACAGAAGTACAGTGTAGAAGGAAGGCTCTTCAGGCATGGGAATTGAAAAAAGTAAAAAAGGCTGAACATTTGAAAGTAATAGCAAAGTCGACGACGCGAAGCGCCTAGCCTTACTAGGGGGGTCCGGGGGCATGCACCATTTCCCAAATGGTGCAATTTGGTGTCATCTGACCTCCAAGTTTGCCATAACATTCAGTTTTTAGAACCTTTTTTTGCCTCCCCCATTTATTTTTTCTGTGGACACTTTTGCAATTTCCGCGGAACAAAAAAAACATTCTGCGGAAATTTGCCTTCCGGCGGACAATTCCCATACATGCTCTTCTCACTCTCATACTATCTTTGACTGTGTTTGCTCTGTCGCTCCTGAGAAACTGAGTTCTTTACCCCAGTCTGCAACACTGACGTTGCTCACCTGTGTAATGATAGAATCCAGACCTCCGGCACCCCAGGCATAGTCTGCTGGATTTCCATGAAGGTGGAACATATTCCTGTATACACACAAAAGCAATGGACCATTTTACACTTCCTTTTATTTGTTGATCCGTTCAATAAAAAGACCGCTAGGTCATCCTACTTCTCATTTTTTTTATGTTGTCTACACTCAAAAAGAAAATGAGCAAATCTGAAGTTCAGTCTGGCAAACATTCACAGAGAAACAACAAAACGCTCACAAACCAACCAACCAAACAACAAAACGCTCACAAACCAACCAACCAAACAACAAAACGCTCACAAACCAACCAACCAAACAACAAAACGCTCACAAACCAACCAACCAAACAACAAAACGCTCACAACCCAACCAACCAAACAACAAAACACTCACAAACCAACCAACAACAAAAAAGGAATAATAAAATCAGAAAAGCATGTATAATGTGAGGGTGTGACGTATGTGTCAGTTGACACCTTCTCATAAATATTTGTTGATGCCTGCACATGTGTGCAACACTCAACAGAGGTATTTTAGGTTTTACAATCAACAACACTTGCTTTTATAGTGTGTCGTAGCCTGCCAAACGGTTGTGTGACGTGTCTAGTGTGTTGGCGAAGTGTCTTGTGCTTGTCACTTCTCGCTTTCAGCCCTCACCGCTGGCTAGCACCGTCTGTCCTTTTTAGCACAATGCGAAAAGAGAGCAGAATGCGTCAGTCTCTCCTGCCAGTACAATAACCTCTCCACAACAAGCCCTATGTAGTGCCTCCATCGCGGCGACAGGCGTAAACTGGGTACCGCAAGGCCCCAGGCTAGACTACAAGGACTCGGAGGAGGTTGGCCCCTAGACGTGCGGCATGCGGGCCCACCGGTGTGTGCAAACGCCCAGGTGCCCACGAACCAACCTCCAGCTATGGGTCAAATAGCCGGGCAGGATAGGCTCGTCAACCCTGGCAGGCAGCTATCCTAAGAGAAGACCACTCTGAATTCAAAACGAGGGTAGAGGAGGCTCATCATCCATGGAAGCAAACTCGTCTAGGAGAAGAAAAACTCCGAAATGAAACCCACGCAGTCCCTCGAAGACGGAACGGCACTGGCCTTTTTTAGGCGGGGAGCAGACCGGGTGCCTACGCTATCCTCGACAAATGGTTGTGTCATCAACGAATCAACGTGATGGTGTCGTCTTCATGGATCGCAGCCAGGTGAAGACGGTGCCGGGCCCTCAGCCTCAAAGGGGCCCACCCAATGCGACTGGCGACTCCCACCCATCTGACGTAGCCGGGGATGGGCGGAGTAGAGCTACCGGCTACCAGATCAAAGTCATGCACTGGAATGCTGAGGGGGTGAGGAACAAGAAAATTGACCTTCAGAATTTTCTGAAGCAACAAAATATTGATGTTTGCTGCATGCAGGAAACACATCTGAACAGCAGTCACCGTTTCTCCATTCGAGGGTATGAAACTTTTCGACATGACAGAGCATCAGGACACAAAGGTGGTGTTATCATTCTCGTCAAAAACTCGATGGCCGCAGCGCAGATTTATCGATCCCAGGATGGTGCCACAGAGTGCCTAGGAGTCTGTCTCCTTGCCGGGAAGAAGCCCCTTGCCATCTTCAACGTCTATTCCCCACCAGCCAAGCAGCTTGATCCTCACAACATACCGATTCTCCCCGATCGTTGTCTCATCACGGGCGACTTCAACAGTCACTCCCCGAGTTGGGGCTATCGACAGATCGACAGTAAGGGTGAGGAGGTAGAAGACTGGATGCTCACCAACCAACTGACTCTTCTCAACCAACCAGATGACCCGTGCACTTACTACTCCAGAGCTTGGCGAACCACTAGTAGCCCTGATCTTGCCATCGCCACGGACGATGTTGCCCAGATCACCACACGGGAAGTGAGTTCGCAGTTGGGGGGAAGTGACCACAAGCCTGTCATTCTCAACATGAACGAAGAGAGAAACACCACCACCCAAAAGCAAACACCAAGATGGAACTACAAGAAGGCCAAATGGGGGATGTTCCAACAACTACTGGACAAAAACTGCAGTAAACTGGACTTCAAAGACCAGAACCTGAACCAACATGCTGAACTCTTCTGTCAAGCTGTCTTGAAGGCAGCGAAAAACTCAATTCCGAGAGGCTCCAGAAAGAATTACAAACACAGGATGGAACTCCCACCTACAACAACTCCATGACATGCTCAGCTCCGCCAGAGAAGCCATGGAACTCAACCCTACTGATGAAAACGTCACAGCCCACAACAGAGCCAGAGCAGAATTCACCAGAGAGAAGCTCCAGCAGCTTCGCAACAGTTGGCACGAGAAAACCCAGTCTCTCAACATGGAAAAGGACACAACAAAACTGTGGCAGCTCGCACACACTCTCAACGATGATGTCCAGAAAAGAAAACAAACAGTCCTAGAACTCGATGGAGAGCTTCAAACAGGCAAAAAAGCAGCCAACACTCTTGCCAACATGTACCAGGAAACCAGTACAGTCAAGTTGCCAAGAGACAGAACAAAAGCAGTCCGAGAAGCCATCCGACAACCCTCAGAGAAGGGCGCCAACAGCAGCTGCATGTACGATCCCATCCGTCTGGACGAGCTGGAAGCCGCCATCAAGGCGCTGAAATGCAAGAAGGCCCCAGGCCCTGATGGAATCAGCAATGACATGCTTAAACACATGGGAACCATCGCCAAGAAAACCCTTTTGCTGCTCTTCAACGAGTCCTGGAAATCAACAACAGTACCAGCCATGTGGAAGAAAGCCCACATAGTCCCTGTCCACAAGAAGGGAAAGAACAAGAAAGACCCCAAGAGCTACAGACCCATCAGCTTGATCAGCTGCCTCGGTAAGCTGATGGAGAGAATCCTCAACAGAAGACTGATCTGGCACCTCGAGACAAACAGCATGTTGACCCCAACCCAAACAGGCTACCGAAAGAATCGAAGCACGGAAGACCAGCTGGCTCTCCTAGCGCAGGAAATCGAGACTGCCTTCCAGGAGAAGAAGAAAGTGGTGAGCGTGTTCTTCGATTTATCGGCTGCTTTTGACAAAGTGTGGCGAGAGGGCTTGCTCCTGAAGATACACCAAGCTGGAATCACAGGGCGGATGTTCGGATGGATCAAGTCGTTCCTCCACGAGAGATCGGCAAAGGTTCTCCTTGATGGACATGAAAGCGTGAGCGTCAAGATGAGAGAGGGCGTGCCGCAGGGCGGAGTTATCTCCCCTACGTTATTCCTTGTCTATATCAACGACATCACCACCTCCATTCCCAGACTGGTTTCCAACACGCTGCACGCAGATGACTTAGCAGTCTGGCACGCTTCAGAGCATACCACCACAGCAGCCTACAGACTCCAACAGAGCGTCGACAGTATCAAGAAGTGGACTGACGACTGGGGACTTGAAATCAACCGAGTCAAAACCGTCTCCACTGTCTTCAGCTTGTCAACCTCCAAGGAGAAAGTTCAGCTCAAGCTGGGTGACACTGTCCTGCCCCAAGTAGACACTCCAACTTTCCTGGGTGTGAAGCTTGACCGGCGCCTGTCCTGGAAGCCACACATAGAGGACATGGAATCCAGAGGCATCAAAAGGCTCGCCCTCATGAGAAAGTTGTCAGGCACAACATGGGGTGCAAACTCCAAAATCCTGAAGAAAGTCTATACAGGAACTGTCAGACCCGTGCTTGAATATGCTTCAAGCTCATGGAACACAGCAGCCAAGACCAACAAAACCAGACTAGACAAGGTACAGAACCTTGGTCTCAGAACTATACTTGGTGCAATGAAGACGACACCCATTACAGAAATGAAAAAGACTGCGTCAGTTCAGCCCCTGGAAGCCAGAAGAGAAGAAAAACTCCTCATCCAAGGAGAAAAGATGAAACGTCTCGAGAGCCACCCACTCCATGACAAGCTCCAAGCACTTACCAAAAACCGCCTCAAGCGCCAAAGTCTGAACCATCAGATAAAGGAGCAGCAGAGAAACAATGCTGACATTCTGACTCCAAGCCCGACCCAGTGTGAGCCTCTGACCAGCACAGATTGGACTCCACAACGCCTAGGAGCGGAAATCAGAACAAGCATTCCAGGCGTCACCTCCAAACAGAACCAAAGTGACGCCGCTCTGAGAGCCCTGGCGCTGGACGAAATCCACCAACGCTATCCAGCCAGCAAGTGGACTCTTGCCTACACTGATGGCTCAGCAGAGGATGCAACGAGGAATGGAGGTAGCGGAGCATACATCTTGCAGCCCAAGAAGCCCCCAACAACACTGTCAGCTCCAAGCGGAGCCCTCAGCTCCAATTTCAAAGCTGAGGTCAACGCGCTCTCCCTTGCAGCAAGCTTCCTCAACTCAGTGGAAGAAACACCAAAGAACACTGTCTTCCTGACCGACTCAGTCTCTGCACTACAAGCCCTCGAATCCAGCAACACAGACCAGAGCTTGGAAGAGCTGAAGCACCAGATCAGCACCCTCGCCAGGAAGTCCACAGTCGTCCTTCAGTGGATACCAGCACACTGCGGAATCTCTGGTAACGAGAAGGCAGACGAGCTCGCCAAGAATGGCAGCAAGATGGAACAGCCAAACCACTGCCAGTCATATCGAGAGGCAAAGACCCTCATAAAACACAGATGGAAAGAGAAATTCACCAACAAAACTTCTGGCTACAAGCCACAAAAAGACCCCCTCCATCTCCTAAGCCGTGCTGAGCAGGCTATCATCTTCCGCCTCCGCACTGGACACTGCTGCCTCAAAGCACACCTAAGGAGGATAGGTGTAGCAGAGTCTGCCACATGTGACTGTGGAGAGGGAGATCAGACTCCAGAACATGTTCTCCAAGCATGTCCCCTCCTCGACCAACTGCGGATCCAGACATGGCCTGACCCAACAGATCTGAGGACCAAAATGTGGGGAGCACTGGAGGACCTGGAAAGAACGTCCATGTTCATGGCATCCTCCAGATTCCGAGTCTGACACAACCGTCGTACGAAGAAGAAGAAGATAGTGTGTCGTACAATCTAACAGTGAATTTAAAAAAAAAAAAATTTTAAATTTAAAAAAATTTAAATATTTAAAGTACAGAAATGAAAATGGGCCCATTGCACAGAATACACCAACTCATGTGTGCACAGGGATGGCCAAATCTCAATTTTTTAACTCGCCAGCCGGGCGAGTAAATTCATGAAAGTTATTAGGCCGCCGGAAATTTCGCCGGCCCAGTATCTGCAGTGTTTATATGGCTTTGAAACTCGATAGTAAAACAAACATGTTGCATATGACCAGAACGTTCACTGGCCAGCCGGGCTAGTTCGCAGGCTGTTTTTAATAGCCAGATGGATTTTTTACTCGCCCCTGGTGATCGGGTGGACGATTTGGCCATCCCTGGTGAAGCATTATGCATCAAGACCTGGAACTCACACTGGTATTCCTTGCATAGCTGCCTCCCCTCCCAGTCTGCTAAGAAAGTAATTCATCAACCTGAAACAAAGCATGCAAAGCAGTCAATAAATGCTGTTGAAACAAAGCTTCTTATTTATCTGACCAGTGCCAGATTTTCAACCTTGTTAAATGCTGTTTCTGTTATGTCCCACACAGGCACATTAAATTAGAGTTGTTACTTTCAAATAACATGGTCCCATCGTTTTACACCATTTTGTTCTCTCAAACTACTTCCTGGACACTTTCTTCTGTAACATAAAGTTCAATCAAATCCATCAAATCAATCAATCAAATCAATCCATCAAATCAATCAAATCCATCAAATCAAATCAAATTTAATACATCTAACATAAGAAGTTAGAGTGATTGTGCATCATGGCGGACCATATTGAACTCACAACCAATTTTGTTTACATCAATACAACATTATAAACATTTAAATGTTCAACAAAGGTTATTGACTAATCATCTCACTGCGTACTAACACTCTCGCCATTAATTAATATGTTAAAAATTCATTCATATAAAATCACATTCAAGTTGTAACGACATACTGAACTTACTTTTTGTTTTCAGATTAACGACATACTGAATTTACTTTTTGTTTTCAGATAAGCAAGTTAAACTTACTTCAGATTTTCATTAGCATTTGATGCTGTCTCATTGGTCTGAAATCAGTCTTGTTGATTAGAATAAAAATGCACACTTTAATATGATACAGTCATTCTTGTGCTACTGATACCAAAAGCATGACATTTTCACGCAGTCTGGTAATAAACCATCACTGACCCTTCCATATAAGGGTTCCTCCCACCAGATCGTAAAAGTCTCATCGTTGGACGCTGGCCTGAAGGGCCTGCCATAGCTTCTGCTGTCGAGGAACTGCCCTGGCCTGGCCCTCGAACAGCATTCCCTGCTGGGCCGAATGGACTGACAGCGTTGCCCAGCAGTGCTTGAGTTACCATCTGTTTAGAGAAGGAAATTTATGGTAATCATTATGTGCACATGTGTACAGTGAAACCCCCCTTTTAAGACCCCCTCCAATTTAAGACTCCCTCCATTTTAAGACCCACCGGCACGGTTGGCCTAGTGGTAAGGCGTCCGCCCCGTGATCGGGAGGTCGTGGGTTCGAACCCCGGCCGGGTCATACCTAAGACTTTAAAAGTGGCAATTTAGTGGCTGCCTGGCGTCTGGCATTATGGGGTTAGTGCTAGGACTGGTTGGTCCGGTGTCAGAATAATGTGACTGGGTGAGACATGGAGCCTGTGCTGCGACTTCTGTCTTGTGTGTGGCGCACGTTATATGTCAAAGCAGCACCGCCCTGATATGGCCCTTCATGGTCGGCTGGGCGTTAAGCAAAAAAAAATTTTAAGACCCTCTTGTCTCAGACTTTCTGTTCATAGCCTCTGTAAATTTACCCCCATTTTAAGACTCCCTCCATTTCATTAAAACCCTCTTGTCAAAGACTTTCTGTTCATAGCCTCTGTAAATTTACCCCCATTTTAAGACTCCCTCCATTTCATTAAAACCCTCTTGTCAAAGACTTTCTATTCATAGCCTCTGTAAATTTACCCCCATTTTAAGACTCCCTCCATTTCATTAAAACCCTCTTGTCAAAGACTTTCTGTTCATAGCCTCTGTAAATTTACCCCCATTTTATTCCTCCATTTCATTAAAACCCTCTTGTCAAAGACTTTCTGTTCATAGCCTCTGTAAATTTACCCCCATTTTAAGACTCCCTCCATTTCATTAAAACCCTCTTGTCTCAGACTTTCTGTTCATAGCCTCTGTAAATTTACCATTTTAAGACTCCCTCCATTTCATTAAAACCCTCTTGTCTCAGACTTTCTGTTCATAGCCTCTGTAAATTTACCCCATTTTTAGACCCCCTCCTTTTCAAGACCTCATTTTTTTCTGATTTTGGGAGGTCGTAAAAAGGGGGTTCCACCGTACAAACAAATTGCTTAGTTAGAAGTCTTCGAACATGTCCAAACTGTCGACCAGCTGGGTGTCAGCCAATCCGTCATATCCAAAGAGTACGTGTCACTGAACCGAGGCATGAGAACAACAATGCATCGGTTTGGTATAGGTACAGTGGTACCTGTGATGAAAGGACACCCTTGAGACCAGCCAAAAGTGTCCCTACATTGCAGGTGGCCTTTCATGGCAGGTATGCTTTAGTCAAGATAATAAACTCAGGGACAACATGAGGTGTCCTTTCAAGGGAGGTGTCCGCTCATCGGAAGGGCCTCACATCACAGGTACCACTGTACTAATAGCAGCCTACCTCAGCAATCTGTGCCGCTGGATCATGAGGCTGGCTCTGTGGTGAAGCATCGCTGGAGTTGCTGCCTGAACTGCCAGATCTTGATATAGAAAGAAGTGTAGAATTATCCACCTGGCTGAGTTTAACACCAACAGTTATATATATGTTATCGCAGGCAATGTCAGTTATCATATTTTTTGTCATATGAAAGTGTTTCACCAACTTGGAGAAAAATGTTCTTCAAAACCATTACAAATCCATTTTCATTCCAAACTTGCTGAAATTGAAAAAGATGTTAAATACATGTTAACCCTTTCGCTGCCAATCAAAACTTGCGTATGTGCATTCCTGACTGCCAGGGAATATTGGAGTTCGGGGTGTAATAATTCACACAAAAATCTAGCTCCACACTGGCAGTAGGTAGGTAAGTAAAACCTATGTTATTTTTAAAGGAAATTGAACCAAGAATCTGTTTTTAGTGTCTAATCATGGAAATAGTTTGGCTTATAATGATGTTTAAATATGAACTTTTGAAAAATCAGTCCGGCGCATCTTCCGGTGCCTGTGGATCAAACACAGGTGGCTGTTTTGCTTGCTCCAAGAAAGGATTATAATCACTGCTACCTGTTTCCAACGAATCGTCCGAAAGAAGATCTCCCCCTTCCCCTGTCAGTATCCATAATCATTTGCACCGCCTGTAGCGTCAGTCCGGCTTTGTTTTTCCCTACTAGGGCCCGGTCGACTGTCACCGTTAGCCATTTTGACGAGTCGAGATTTCTCTCCCCTACCCTGTCGCCAAGGCCGAAAATAGCCTTCAGACGCAAAACCGCGTCACCATTTATGTTTATTCATGAGAATGAGGTATCCTTCCAAGCCATTGGCTGCTATTTGTGTGTCAGCAGTGACGTAGCATTTCTGGAAAATTCCTGAACGGAGAAGACGGGTAAACCCGTCCTAAGGCGCTGCGGCTGCACAAGCGCATGACGGGTATACCCATCATAACGCAGTCAAGGAGTTAAAAGAAGAAATTATTTTTAAAGACAGTAAATGAATCTTCTTTTTCTTTGCTCAATTACTTTTTTTTTTTAATTTAGCAAACTCTTTCGCTGGTTCAAAAGGAAATGTTCTGATAAGGCCAACAACAAAAAAGTTGTATGTTTCTGGTCACCCGACCCTACCTAGTTTTTTCCCGCCGACCCTAGACTTTTTTTTATTGCATTTGTAGAAGAAAAAAAGCGTCAAAACGAAAGTAACAGACGGCAGACAACACAAGGGGGATAACCCTGCATCCCTTTTGTCTCATTTGTTTTGTAATGTGTCGTCTTTCTCTTTGTATAGTAAGTCCCGTCTCTTTGCGTCACTGTATAGTTATTTTCTACCCTGACCAAAAAAAATAATAATAAAAAAAAAATTAATAAAAAATCCCTACCTACCTACCTTATTCTTTGTAGCCATGTTACCAGAAACATACAACTTTTTTTGTGTGGCATAAACAAAACAAAAATGACCATCTTATAACAACAATAAATCCGAAACAGACTGCTAACATTCCAAAATCAAGATTCAAATTTTTTTTTAATTTTTGGAGCGTTTAATTCAAGACAAAACAAAGCATTCACAAGAATCTCGAAAGGTTAAAACTTAAATGTCACCAAGATGGCCGTAGCAGTGACAAGACCATCTTGTCAATGTCATTACTACAACGATCTTGGGAGCATTATAAGATAAGTCACACCATTATTTATTTATATGTGCTTGTTGTGTTTCTAGGCCGTTGAGTCGGGACTCTCGTGACTGTTTTGTTTTGAAATCAAGTGTTCAAAAAAATGTAACCTTTCTTGGGTTTTTTACCCACAAAAAAATGGTTGCACATTTCAGCAAAAATAACACCAGCATAGTACAGTCACACACTTCGAGTAGCGATGATAACACATTTTATTTTAAATGTCTTATAGTAGTTACACTGAATCAGCAGAAAACAACTTACACTTCTTCAATAAATCCACTGTTGCATGTTGGACATGTGTATTCCTGAAAAGGGAAAAAACAGAATTTAGTAACATGAAGTCATTGTACTAAAGTACATAACATAGGTGAAGAACTCAAATTCATTTATTTATTAATTTAAGCCAACAAAAAAATTCAATGTTTCAGATTCCTCTCAACCCCTTGAACTTCTTTTGACCCTTCCAATTTTGTAAATTTTTTTTGAATGAAAAAACTTAATTTTGCAGACTTTACAAAGACTCTTCAGTCTTCTCCAACAACCAGGGTACACAGCTCGCATGCTTTCGGCCAATAAAAAGCCACATGTGCCTTAAAATAAAAAAAATCAATAAAAACTAAATTAAAAAGTACCCAGTCTACCAACCCTAACTTTTTAAGGCCTTCATCATTGAAAACATACATTTTATTTTGTTTTTTGTTGTTGCATTATTAATATCATAAGGCAAAACGTTTAACTGTTCAGAGTAAGTAAAAATAGAAGGCAAAACGTTTCTTGCGAGTTGACACTGCGACACACTTTCTCAAATCATACATTAGACAGATCTAGATGTGGAACTTTTCAGCACGTGTACGGGAACATGAACAGGTAACGTCATCAAAACTAGTTTTTACGTCACGCGTTTGCAAAGATCTACACGTCTTGCTGGGAGGCAAACAACGTACATGTATAGGAAAATGGATGACTGCATTTGGAACAAAGGGTGTGCATCATCCAGACCAATTCTCCAAGACCATGTACGGATATTGTCAATGTCATATCTACACGTACGCATACAGGTCTTGGCTACACGTTCGCTCATCTAGAAGTAGAACACTGTAATATTGATGGTGTAGCAGTTTTTCTCAGTGAATGTACACCTTCTCAATTTTCTTGGGAGAAGAGCCTTAAAAAAGCATGATGGCCTTAGGTGGGCACACACACACAAACACACACCCACAGTGACACACACACAATAGACGTTTTGTGGAAATGCTGTGTCAGGACTTTCAAGCAACCTGGTTGTAGAAGAGTAGCCTCCCGCTTTAGTGTACAGTGAGCAATAATATCCGGTCACAATAACACAGGGTCAACCAGTTAAAACCAACCGTGTAAGCAGTGACTGTTTGACCCCATTCCTTTTGAAAATATGCAGAGGTATCGGAGTTAACGATGTGTTGCAGCAACAATCGCTTGCAGCGTCTGATAGTTGCCAATACAGTGTTCTACTGTTCAAGATGAGCAACCTGTACGCGTATACATGTGTAGATATGACGTCACCCGTAGATGATGCTCACCCTTATCCAATGTTCCAAATTCAGTCATCCATTTTCCTATAGGTTGTTTGTCTCCCAGCAAAAAGTGTAGATCTTCGCAAACCCCTGACGTAAAACCTAGATTTGATGACGTTACCCGTTTGTTGCTTTTTGTACTCTCTGATAATCAAATGATCTGTGTCCCAATCGCAAAGTGGCTTCGCCATCGGAAGTTAACGTCGGAGTGTATACAGGGGAAGAATCTTGTAAATGTATACACTCGGAGTGCGTGTAGCAAGTGCGATTAATTAATACTCCCAAAACTTTACTAGTCAAGATTTCATTTAGGCTACACGATCCGGTATGATTTTAACCCGCAACAGGCTCGTTGTAATACTGTCATTATTCAAATCAATACTGATATCTGTAGCGCAATGTCTGCGCATAATTTCCAGACAATTCTATTGCAATTGCACTCAACCTAAGTCAGTCGCTCAATGGTCAATCACGAGAAGTTACACGAATGACGAAAGACATGCAGACGTCTCCGTTTTGTTCGTTGTGTCTGAAGCGTATGTTTTCGTTGGACCACACGGGAAATGTTCCTATTATTAGACGTCAAATGTTATATATATCTACTTACTGGGATATTGGGTGTAATCTCTGCCGAACACTGATGGCAGTAGAATTTGTGAACTGGATTTTCCACAGCCGCTTCGGCCATCTTGTCTCCCGCAAGCACTTCCGGTGGGAGAAATATGACGTTTTTGGTTACTCCCTCACTACTCACTAAACCGAAAGCAAACGTGGACTCTGGTTCATGAGCAATTTAGTTTTTAGATTCCGTCCACATTGCAAAGTTTTGAATACTGAAGAATCTGTCTTTTAGTTTTTATCTCCATGAAGTTGGAAACACATATATTTTAAAGAGGTTGACTTACAGTGCATCATTTGCTCATTTAAGTTTTGGTCCTCCACTGCTGCGGATATGAAGTCGAACTAGAGAGAGGCGAGAGCGTACACGAAGTATCTCTGCGTACACTCAGAGACTGTAGAGTAGTCTACATAATTTATAGGCTAACACGGTCCCTGGTACATTCACTGTTATCTTTTTGGTTCAAACATGACAAAATTACATTATGAAGATTAAATAGTGTAAGACAAGGGACGAACTGTCAGAATGTCAGCAATATAACGATGTCAGCGGGCCCGGGTTTTTTTACCATGATATGATTCCTTTTTTTTTCTTCTTTTTTTTAGATTTGCTTTTTATATCCCCCTGTACCTATCTGTAGAACATTAAAACAAAAGTTACCGTTAAAGCTACTGACCGTGAAAGCCTGCATTAAATTGGCGGTAAGTGGATACAAACGAATGGGTTCAGTGAAGACTAAACTGAGAAGCAAAACTGCCCATAGACTTGGCATTGAACAGCGGCTGCCCCGTCGATCGCGATATAGATCTAACCTTCGTGGTTGAAAACGACGTTAAACACCAAATAAAGAAAAAGAACAGCGGCTGGTGCGCTGTTTGTTGGTTTTGCCATTCAGTTTTGCAAAGAAAAACACAAAGAATTAAACAAGTAGAACAAAAACTACAAAAATAAATACAATCCTTCTCACACGGTAACTGACATGCTACATGAAATTAACTGATGTATGACCGTCATTTTCTCCTCAGATTGCTACTGCTCCTGAAAGAGACTACGGAGTCAGTTGCCACGACGGGGTCACTTTTAGGTCAATATGCCGCACGGTGAGTGTGTCGTGTGTGTGTGTGTGTGAGAGAGAGAGAGAGAGAGAGAGAGAGAGAGAGAGAGATGGTGTCCAACCTATTTCACCACAGACCGTGGAAATCCACAGAAGTGTGTACTCGATGTGAAAAACGTCACTGGAATGTGTGAAATTCGTCAGAAAGTTAGTGGTGCTTACTATCGCTTGGCTCGAGGCATTCCTTCCTGGTTGAGTGATAGTTTATTGTTTGGAAATGCTGCCTTACTTGCTTTTGCAACCAAGCAGTGCTCACTTTTAGTTGATTGGTGCGGACGTGCACATGGTGAACTGCAGTTAAAACATGTGTGAGAGTTTTCAGATACTGTGTGCACTGTGTCGTGTAGGCTTGTATGCAGTGAGTATCTTTTGTTGTTTTATTTGTGTCTTTTTGTTGTCCGTGTTGCGAAGTTTGGAAGTCAGCTCTCTCTCTCGCTCTCTCTCTCTCTCTCCCTCTCCCTCCTCTCTCTCTCTGAGTAGGCTCCCTTTATGGGGGAAAGATGGATGTTGGGCACAAAGTACGAATCCGGGGCAGAGTTGGAATAATCGGGATTTCCCGAAACCTCATTTGATTTCCAACAAAGCTCCGCATTTCCGGAAACGAGCTGCATCGTTCTAGAAATGGCAACCCTTCGACTGGCACAAAAAAAAGTATACCCTTTTCACAGGTCATGAATAAGGTATATGAAAAAGCAAGGTCTTATACAGGGGAAGTCTTGAATTGGGGGTGTGGGGGTACACTGTGTAACAGTATTCTCTCTGTGACACTCAGCGCATGCAGCTAGCTAGTTGCTGCTGTCTCAATCTATTTTGAACACAAATTTTTTTTTTCTCAGAGTACAGTGTTAGTTTGTTACAACAGGCTGAAATCATCTTTAATTTGAATCAACATTTTGCAACAATCAATCACATCAATATAGCGCACAGACTTGCACATTACGTTTCAAGAGCCTAGATTACCATGCAGTGACAAGAGCCTACTCAGTAAAGGGACGTAATGCTGTCTCTACAGCCCAGAGAGACTCTTTAATATATAATCAGTTAAGACTGAGTAAAAAATTATTACAATCGATAGTTACCAGTTCTTCTTCTTCTTCTTCTGCGTTCGATGTTGGATAGTTACCAGTGAATAGTTATATCGGAACACTCTTATTGTGTTTTTGTTGTTGTGAAATGTAAGATCTGAAACGTTAAAAATGACGTAAAATTGGTGCGTTTTGGTCGAGTGGGATGGGTCGTTGAACTGTGTTGTTACAGCCCGAAGTTATTAAAAGTGTTTTTGCTTTTTGTAATTCGGTTAGTTTGATGCGTTATATAATGCATCTGCTTTTTCAAGACTATAAGCATTGATCACTTTCAAACACAAGGATCATCATTGACCATCATGACTTGTATCATTTTACATCGCATTCTAAGAAAGAGCAGAATTCTCACTATGCGCGCGGTACATTTCTAGAATTGCGTAGCGCAAAGTTGGAATTCCTACAATGGCGGCCATTGTTGGAATTCCAACAAAGCGCAGCTCATTTCCGGAAAAGCGCCGATGACGAGATGGGTCGCAACATATGTATACATTGTGTCAAAAATGAACAGTATGCATACTTGTCCCATCAACCTACATGTATGCAAAAAGATTCCTCTTGAGAGTGTGTTTGTTTCAATGTTTGTTGGTTGGGTTTGTTTTTTGCACATGAATTGTATAGATCTACTAGGTCAATTGCACTGCATTTGAGCTGCATGAGATCTTTATGACGAGTGCTTCTGCATGATCAAATCTGCAAACTCACAAGCATTTTTTTCAGGACTTTAAATTGACACTGACGTTGATGGTTCCTTAGAAGTTCCCTAGATCAATTATGTACTATCCAGGCAAATGAAATCTCAAGTCTCAATGCTGCCTGCATACATGTTAAAATTATGATACATGTATGCTAACAACAGCAATCCTGGAAATTAACTTATAGTTATATTGCATCTTTTAGTTACTTTTACACTATAGTGCTTGGTGAAATTGAAAAGAAAGTTCAATTTCAAGGAATTCAGAGAAAGAGAGGGCATTACAAATTACAAGTCATTAATAGCATTGTGGCATGTATTACAATAATGCAAACTAATTAAATTAACCAACATCAATAATACAGCAGTTCTGTCTGTTCAAAGTGTTTCTTTTAGTTTCATGGAACTTACGAAAGATACCTGTAGTTCTGACTTAATTAACTTCAGATGGAAGTCCTCCATGCAGTCCCTAACACAAGGTTAATTACAACATATTTATTTCTCACAGTCTAATACAGGTTTACTTTCACTATGATTATTCATACAGCTGTCATAAGATAATAAGATTCCTGGTCATTAATTCGGACAACTCAGAAGAGTCAGATCAGAAGATGATATAATGCTTTATCGCTGGAAGATGACAGTGTGTTTCCTAAACTCTTCAGTCAGTTGGAATGACTAACAACAAAAAGTGGTTATTTTTGTAAATTTTGTTATCAGTTATACCGAAGAATGTGCTGCAAAGGCCCGAACCCCACACGTCCCAACTTCAGCATCCTTTGCATTGGTCTGGAGGGCTGCGGCAAGAGCTCCATACTTGCTGTGCTCAGTGGTGATGACCTCCACAAAGTTGAACCCACTGTTGGTGAGAAGTTGAGCTTAACTGTGTACATGTGCGTGTGTGCGTCACTATGTGTGGGTGTGCGTCACTATGTGTGGGTGTGCGTCACTATGTGTGGGTGTGCGTCACTATGTGTGGGTGTGCGTCACTATGTGTGGGTGTGCGTCACTATGTGTGGGTGTGCGTCACTATGTGTGGGTATGCGTCACTATGTGTGGGTGTGCGTCACTATGTGTGGGTGTGCGTCACTATGTGTGGGTGTGCGTCACTATGTGTGGGTGTGCATCACTATGTGTGGGTGTGCATCACTATGTGTGGGTGTGCGTCACTATGTGTGGGTGTGCGTCACTATGTGTGGGTGTGCGTCACTATGTGTGGGTGTGCGTCACTATGTGTGGGTGTGCGTCACTGTGTGGGTGTGCGTCACTGTGTGGGTGTGCGTCACTATGTGTGGGTGTGCGTCACTGTGTGGGTGTGCGTCACTATGTGTGGGTGTGCGTCACTATGTGTGGGTGTGCGTCACTGTGTGGGTGTGCGTCACTATGTGTGGGTGTGCGTCACTATGTGTGGGTGTGCGTCACTGTGTGGGTGTGCGTCACTATGTGTGGGTGTGCGTCACTATGTGTGGGTGTGCGTCACTATGTGTGGGTGTGCGTCACTGTGTGGGTGTGCGTCACTATGTGTGGGTGTGCGTCACTGTGTGGGTGTGCGTCACTATGTGTGGGTGTGCATCACTGTGTGGGTGTGCGTCACTATGTGTGGGTGTGCGTCACTATGTGTGGGTGTGCGTCACTATGTGTGGGTGTGCGTCACTGTGTGGGTGTGCGTCACTATGTGTGGGTGTGCGTCACTATGTGTGGGTGTGCGTCACTATGTGTGGGTGTGCATCACTATGTGTGGGTGTGCGTCACTATGTGTGGGTGTGCATCACTATGTGTGGGTGTGCGTCACTATGTGTGGGTGTGCGTCACTATGTGTGGGTGTGTGTGTGTCTGCCTGTCCGTCTCAGTTTTGTTTACAGTTATGTAGGTATGTGTCATTTTGCTTTGATTACTGTTCTAATTTAAGGAAAAAAAGGGTGAACCAATTCTTTTCCCTGGTGTTTTTCTTACTCTCACTCTCAGCTCAGACTTGTGAATGTGAGATAAAACAGAAGAGGTGATGATAATACTTTAATAGTCGCTTTATATATATATATATAACAAGGTGAAAGTTTCTCTCTGCATGTCTGCCCTAGTCGTTATACGTCAGGTATATTTGACGGATTAAGATTGCTTTCTGTTACGCCGGTGCACGAGATTGGATTATTTTTTAATTTAAGTTTGATTTAATGACATTCAACTGTTGACAGACGGTATTTGAATTATGACAGTACTGACACAGTTCAGAGAAATCGGAAACTTGTACTGTTTGAGCTCAGGCTAATCAATATTGAGTCTGGCTTAATTAACACCCTAGCTTCAGATGTAGGGGTAGTCCCATCATACTTCAGCCACTCATAAATCAAGACATTGCTGCAGGGGGGCAGGCAGAATACATGTAGTATGAGTAGGAAGCTGCGGATGGACAGTACGTTTTAATGAGCAGTGCTTAAAGGCATAGAAAGCTGATGACTATTCACGCTAATTGCTTTACCCACAGGTGGAGACATGCTAAATTAAGTTCCCTGCAAGATATTGTGGTCTAGGACCCCTTAAATGTTGAGATATTTGAATTTTTATTTTGATCTAGATCGTCCTATTTATAGATTTGCCAACAGAGGTAACGTTGACGCAAGGGAAATAACTCCGCGTCTTTGTTGACATCCTCACTTTTTCAGAGGCTAGAACAAGCTGTAATGCATGTATATGGTCCGCGCATTGCGACATATCGTCATTATATGGCCTTATGATGCATTTGACATCGATTGTGGGCAAACTACACATCGTAAACACGGGAGCGAATTAGTAAGCCTTTAAGTTAACAAAACTTAGTAGGCAGCAAATGACCAGAGGCTGCGTGTTATTACTGTTAACTTGTTGCTTTTCAGATACATGTAGTAAAGATCTGTGATTTTACTGTTAGTGTTAGTTTGTTTGTTTGTTCGTTCATGGGCTGAAACTCCCACGGCTTTTACGTGAATGACCGTTTTTACCCCGCCATTTAGGCAGCTATACACCGCTTTCGGAGGAAGCATGCTGGGTATTTTCGTGTTTCTATAACCCACCGAACTCGGACATGGATTACAGGATCTTTTTCGTGCGCACTTGGTTTTGTGCTTGCGTGTGCACACGGGGGGTGTTTGGACACCAGGGAGAGTCTGCACACAAAGTTGACTCTGAGAAATAAATCTCTCGCCGAACGTGGGGACGAACTCACGCTGACAGCGGCCAACTGGATACAAATCCAGCGCGCTACCGACTGAACTACATCCCCGCCGTTAGTGTTAGTGTATCGCTTAGATGCTGCCCTACATGCCAACCGGCATTCTGGTAAGTATCTTAGGATACTGGACTGCTACTAAGAGTAGCTTCAGCTTGTTTTGGGGACAAAGGAGTCCATTCAGTAGTGGCAGTGGCGGGGATGTACCTCAGTCGGTAGCATGCTGGATTTGTATCCAGTTGGCCGCTGTCAGCGTGAGTTCGTCCCCACGTTCGGCGAGAGATTTATTTCTCAGAGTCAACTTTGTGTGCAGACTCTCCTCGGTGTCCGAACACCCCCGTGTGTACACACAAGCACAAGACCAAGTGCGCACGAAAAAGATCCTGTAATCCATGTCAGAGTTCGGTGGGTTATAGAAACACGAAAATACCCAGCATGCTTCCTCCGAAAGCGGCGTATGGCTGCCTAAATGGCGGGGTAAAAACGGTCATACACGTAAAAGCTGTGGGAGTTTCAGCCCATGAACGAACAAACAAAGTACTGGTAGTGGTAACCTGAATTATTAATTTTCGAATATTGAATGCTTGCTGACAGGATTCATACAGTGTTTGTCTAAACTGGTCAGTCCTGCCAGATTTGATTGCATTGAATTTGACAGGTTTACATATTGAGATAAAGCTACATACTGCTCTGTCATTCCAAGACTACAAGTGAGTTTGACCTGTAACCAATACTGTGACCAAATGACCACTTGTTGACTTTTGACCAATATAGTGGCACGTACCTCCTTTTTAAGAGTCTTCTCCCACCCCACCCAATTTAAGACTTCACCTTTTTTATGACCTTGATTTTTTTTCAGATTTTCTGTTCATAACCTGTGGAAATGTACCCCCATGTTAAGACTAAGACCCCCTCCATTTTAAGACCTGATTTTCTCAGATTATTTCAGGTCTTAAAAGGGGGGGTTCCACTGAACCAGTCGATAAAACACCCAGCATGATCACTTTACTGATACAGTGGAACCCCCTTTTAAGACCCCCCAATTTAAGACCCCCTCCCTTTTAAGGCCCTCTTTTATCAGACTGTCTTGTTCTTAGCCTTTGTAAATTTACCCCTATTTTAAGACTCCCTCCAACCGGCACGGTTGGCCTAGTGGTAAGGCCTCCGCCCCGTGATCGGGAGGTCGTGGGTTCGAACCCCGGCCGGGTCATACCTAAGACTTTAAAATTGGCAATCTAGTGGCTGCTCCGCCTGGCGTCTGGCATTATGGGGTTAATGCTAGGACTGGTGGGTCCGGTGTCAGAATAATGTGACTGGGTGAGACACGAAGCCTGTGCTGCGACTTCTGTCTTGTGTGTGGCGCACGTTATATGTCAAAGCAGCACCGCCCTGATATGGACCTTCGTGGTCGGCTGGGCGTTAAGCAAACAAACAAACAAACAAACAAACAAACAAAGACTCCCTCCTCTTTTAGACCTCATTTTCTCGGATTGTTGAGGTTTTAACAGGGGGTTCCACTGTAATATTAAGAACGTTGTGTGTGTTGTGTTGCAGGTTTCAGCATAAAGGCAATATTGTTTGAGGACTGTATACTGGATGTAAAGGAACTGGGAGGTAAGACCATGTGTATTCACAGTACCCCCTCCTCCACCCTGCCTCTCTGTAGTCTTTGCTCTGTGTGAGAGATGTTCATTCCCAAAATGAAGGCTGCAGCAAATTTGTTTTGTGGAGGTTTTTATTTTTATTTTTTATTTCTGTGTAGTTTTTACTGAAGGCGGTATTAATTGAATCTGCGTGTGTTGATGTCACCCTGTTGTTGTTATGGTTATAATAAGTACTTCCGCATTGCAGGGTGTAGTTGTTTTCTGTGTTTTCATGCAGCCTTCAATTACAATAGTGTGACAAAATTTGAATATACATCAGTGTTTTAGTGCACACTTTGGACGTGTGTGCATTACAAGTGGAGAGGCAAGAGGCTGTTTCCTGTTATTGCCAGCATGTGTTAAAGTGCTCCGTTTGATCTGTTGCCTATCTGCACAGAAATACACTCTACTTTGGACTTTTATAAAGTGCAGTGTGATTCATGACAGTAAAATGTACAAGATTGTAAGGAGGTCAGGGATGGGAGATGACTGAGTGGAGAGAGAGAGAGAGAAAGAGAGAGAGAGAGACAAAATGAAGAGAGCGGGAGAGTGTGAGAGAGCAAAACTATGAAAGCAGTGGGCAGTACTCAGATAGGCTGAGTGTAGAGGGAGAGAGAGAAACAAAATAAAGAGAGCGGGAGAGTGAGTGTAGAGGGAGAGAGAGAGAGACAAAATGAAGAGAGCGGGAGAGTGAGTGTAGAGGGAGAGTGAGAGACAAAATGAAGAGAGCGGGAGAGTGAGTGTAGAGGGAGAGTGAGAGAGAGACAAAATGAAGAGAGCGGGAGAGTGAGTGGAGAGGGAGAGAGAGACAAAATGAAGAGAGCGGAGAGAGTGTAGAGGGAGAGTGAGAGAGACAAAATGAAGAGAGCGGGAGAGTGAGTGGAGAGGGAGAGAGAGACAAAATGAAGAAAGCGGGAGAGTGAGTGGAGAGGGAGAGAGAGACAAAATGAAGAGAGCGGGAGAGTGAGTGGAGAGGGAGAGAGAGATAAAACGAAGAAAGCGGGAGAGTGAGTGGAGAGAGAGAGAGAGACAAAATTAAGAGAGCGGGAGAGTGAGTGGAGAGGGAGAGAGAGATAAAACGAAGAAAGCGGGAGAGTGAGTGGAGAGGGAGAGAGAGACAAAATGAAGAGAGCGGGAGAGTGAGTGGAGAGTGAGAGAGAGACAAAATTAAGAGAGCGGGAGAGTGAGTGTAGAGGGAGAGTGAGAGAGAGACAAAATGAAGAGAGCGGGAGAGTGAGTGGAGAGGGAGATCGAGTGAGAGGGACAAAATGAAGAGAGCAGGAGAGTGTGAGAGAGCAAAACTATGAAAGCAGTGGGCAGCACTCAGACTTGGAGAGAAAAAGAATCAGAGAGCGAGAGAGACTAGCTCAGAGAGAGAAAGAGAGAACAGTCTTCCTGATCAAAACCAGTAAAAGGGCTTATGATCTGTCTGCAACTGCATGTGCAAGCAAACAGAAAAGAGCTCAGACATAGTTTTGTAAGGCCAAAAAAAAAAAATAGGTCTGTTTACGGTAACCCGACCGACCCTAGTTTTTTCGCGCGACCCTAGACTTTTTTTTGGCATTTGGGGGGGGAAAAAAAAATCTTGTTTTTTTGGCAAAATAACGTAAAAATATGGTTTTTTGGGGAAAAAAAAAGGAAAAAAAAAAAACCAATCCCGACCTACCGACCCTATTTTTTGGGCCTATGTTACCGTAAACAGACCTATTTTTTTTTTGGCCTAACTAACACCTGTTCTGACCAAATATCTAATCTTGCAGATAAGCTTGCCTGCACACAAAACTGCAGTGTCCTTGTCATACAACATGTTCAAACATTTGACCAAAACACTTATCATCATCCTTGTTTTCCTGGACAGGTGGCGAGAAGGTACGGCCATACTGGGACCGTTACTTCCAGGTATTTCAAGGCATCATCTTTGTGGTCAAGAGCTCGGCCAGTGATGAAGAAATGGAGATGGTCAAACAGGAACTCTTCAAGGCTCTCAAGCATCAGCAGCTGAAGGGTTTACCTCTTCTTCTCCTGGCCAACTATTCAGATGTGGAAGGAGCTCGTTCTGCAGAAGATGTGAGAACAAGACTCAGAACTCAGAACTTTATTACTTAAGGATAAAGGTTTTAGGCTTAGCCGTATCTTCCAACCTGTCCTTATTTATTACAAATGGATAAAGTGCTATACTGAATGAAAGAGTGTGACATGAAGTTCTTGTACATCATTGTAAAGAGTGTGAATGACGTTTTAGTTTAGATGTCAAGCGCTTAGAGCAAGCCTTTTTAACGAAAGTTTTTGATTTAGCGCTATATAAATGTTCTTCTTATTATTATTATAAAGGGTTTAGGCTTAGCCTAATCTTCCAACCTGTCCTTAGAACATATCCAGAGAGTAATTGAAAAAGACTGTGATGAAAAAGGGGCATGGGGTGATTTGATGAAGGGTTTTGACAGCCAAACAAAGGCCTAAGAGAAATGAAAGGAAAACACCACTGAGTAGCAAAGAGAAAGCTGGTGTGTGTGTGTGTGTGTGTGTGTGTGTGTGTGTGCGTGCGTGCGTGTGTGTGTGCGTGCGTGCGTATATATACATGTATGTGGTGTGTGCTTGTCATCATCAATTTGAAAGCTGGTGTGAGTTGTGTTTGTGCGTGTATATACGCTAAGCATACCTGTATATATGCGTCACTGGGTGTGTTGTGTGCTTTTTATTATGTAGTCGCTTTTGACATCAAAGATGTCATGTTGGAAGAGAGAATCAGGATGTGGTGTTTCATGAAAACAAATATGGGTTCATTTCTTTTTCAGATCACTTCATTATTGGAGCTTGAGAAGGAGATTGGTGAGACACGGCGCTGGGAGGTTCTTTCCTGCAGCATCCACGACAAAGAGGGGCTGAGGGAGATCTTCTCCAATTACAACAAAGATCTCATGGAGACCCTGGAGACAGAGATAGAAAAGCGCAAGAACAATTCACCACAACACAGCCACAGCAACCGAGTATAGCCACTGGTATGCAACGGTCTGCAAGCAGATAAAAGACTGTCAAAGAGCTGCTCTGCAGTGCGGACTACGCTCTCCTCCCCTCCATCACCCCCTCACCCTCCTCATCCAACCTACCCCCACCTCTCCTCTCCATCCATCCTGCCCCCCTTCCCTCCCCTTGGCTTAGCTTTGCAACGAAAAATTTCCAATATTTAATTCCCAGTTGTCTACATGAGAATTGTTGTTTTGATTGTTTGCAGAATTGTATGAGCTCGGCTTGTATGTTGGATGTATGATGCTGTCCACTGGTCAGTAATAGTCAGCTTCATATTTTATACGAAAGTTTTAATGTTTTGTCATGGTAAACAAGATGGTGCGGTAATGTACATTGCAGAACATATTGCATAAATATCTTCTGTAGCATATAGCACTGAATGATCCAGCTGAGATAATGTACATGGCAGAACATATTGCATGAATATCTTCTGTATAGCATAGCACTGAATGATCCAGCTGCGAACATGTACATGGCAGAACATATTGCATGAATATCTTCTGCAGCATTGCACTGATCGAATCAGCCTGCAGTGAATGATCGATCCAGCTGCGATAATGTACATGGTAGAACATATCGCATGGTTATCTTCTGTAGCATAGCACTGAATGATCCAGCTGCGATAATGTACATGGCAGAACATTTTGCATGGATATATCTGTAACGTAGCACTGAATGATCCATACAAAATTATACACAATGCACACTTCACTTTTTCTCATCAGTGATAAAGAGCTTGCAGTTAAATTTAGTGCAATACGATTTTACCTGCGGAGACATTCTGTGTTATATAACTTGAGCACAAAAGAGGCAATTGCTCAAGGCATAAACTAGCCAATCTGTACAATGATTTTTTTAAGACATTTTTATAGATGAATTTGCTTCTTCCAATCACCACTCATTTCTTTAAAAAAAAAAAATTTTAAACACCATAGAGAGTCTGTACTGTAGTTGAACTCATCATGATCCACTTCCGAAGCTTTGAAAAGAAATGTTGTATTCCTTACTGTGGCATTTAAGTTTGGCGGCTTCCTAAGATGTGATAATTGATTGGTACAATGTACTTACAAGAATTTCTGGCAAGTTCTTGTTTCACCGAGAAGGCTGAGAATTATTGTCTAAAGTCCATATTTGCCTTACACATGTGTGATTGCTTTCTGAGTGTGCTTGGATGCTTGTACTGAAATGCAAGGGTTGAAATTTGAATGATTACAAATGATGGGCTCAATAATTGTAGATACTGTAATTTCAACTTGTTTTGTCAATTGATTCACAATGTACCCAGTTGGTTTTGTTCTTCAGCTCAGCTTGTTTTTATATTTAGTCAAGTTTTGACTAAATATTTTAACATCGAGGGGGAATCGAAACGAGGGTCGTGGTGTATGTGCGTATGTGTGTGCGTGCGTGTGTGTGTGTGTGTGTAGAGCGATTCAGACTAAACTACTGGACCGATCTTTATGAAATTTGACATGAGAGTTCCTGGGTATGAAATCCCCGAACGTTTTTTTCATTTTTTTGATAAATGTCTTTGATGACGTCATATCCGGCTTTTCGTGAAAGTTGAGGCGGCACTGTCACGCCCTCATTTTTCAACCAAATTGGTTGAAATTTTGGTCAAGTACTCTTCGACGAAGCCCGGGGTTCGGTATTGCATTTCAGCTTGGTGGCTTAAAAATTAATTAATGACTTTGGTCATTAAAAATCTGAAAATTGTAAAAAAAAATAAAAATTTATAAAACGATCCAAATTTACGTTTATCTTATTCTCCATCATTTGCTGATTCCAAAAACATATACATATGTTATATTCGGATTAAAAACAAGCTCTGAAAATTAAATATATAAAAATTATTATCAATTTTTTTTTTCCAAATCAATTTAAAAACACTTTCACCTTATTCCTTGTCGGTTCCTGATTCCAAAAATATATAGATATGATATGTTTGGATTAAAAACACGCTCAGAAAGTTAAAACGAAGAGAGGTACAGAAAAGCGTGCTATCCTTCTCAGCGCAACGAATACCCCGCTCTTCTTGTCAATTCCACGTGCACTGCCTTTGCCAGGGGCGGTGGAGTGACGATGCTACGAGTATACGGTCTTGCTGCGTTGCGTTGCGTTCAGTTTCATTCTGTGAGTTCGACAGCTACTTGACTAAATATTGTATTTTCGCCTTACGCGACTTGTTATATTTTATTTTTTTAATATTTTTATTTTACGTTTTTGGTGAAGTTGAAATTTTGGACTGTGAGGTTAAACACAGGTGAACCTACAAACTGAAACAGTGTTTGTTTGTTTCTCTTTCTTTCCATTCTTGTGGGTTTTTTTTTAAAGGTTTATAAAAATATTGGATCAAGTCCATGAAGTATGTAATTTTTCATTATACCCACTGATGTTAACGTACAAGTACCTACTTTACATACTTGCTTGAGCAAGACTTTTGTCCTATGTGATTGTTTGTGGACTTCGCTCAAACTCGACATGACATTGAAAATGGTAACTGGACGTCCTCTAATTACCTGCTTTAAACAAAGTATGCATGTATTTTTGTACATTTGGTAATCCAGTCAGAACACTGTCTCATAACCCAAACTCCTATTTATGTGCTTTTTCAGGGGTTTGTTGCGTTTCTTTGTGTTAACTTGATCTCACCTTGTCTTTGAACGTTTAACAACCTTGTTTATAAGCTCGTTGCTATTTTATTCCCTCCCCCGAACCACCACTCTCTTTCTTGTTTCTGTTATCCACAGTAACTTTGCCACTTTCTTGTGTGAATCTCTTCATTTTATGTGTCTCCTTCACTGTCTCTCTGGTATAAGAGACTAATTCTGTTTTCCGTAGGAGCTGGCGGGGACATGGCACAGTTGGTAGCGCGCTGGCTTTGTAGCCAGTTGGTCGCTATCAGCGTGGGTTCGATCCCCAAGTTCGGCGAGAGATTTATTGCTCGGAGTGCACACTTGCGCACGAAAAAGATCATAAGTTCACAGCGAAAGTCTCAGGGCTTGGAAAACCATTCTGTTGCTATGGGAAACTGTTTGTGTTGACTCCATCGGAGCCGGAAACTGAACTGAGAAAGAAAACAAACTTGCATCAGTCCCTTATAGCCATATCAATTGCATTGGACATTAACAAAAACAACAACAAAAACACCATGGGAGCTTAGCTTTTTCTTGTGTGAATCTCTTTAGGCTTCAGTGTCCCCAGCACTATATCTCTGCTGTTAGAGACTGTCAAGGAATTTATGAGGTGAGCTGAATTTAATGGTCTGGTGTTTGCTTTTCAGTGTACGGGGTTTTACATTCACACGCTCATTCATACATTTGTACACACACAGTTATACACATACATACTCGTGCATACGGGATGGTGACAACACGCACTCGAACAACACACACCGCACACAACAAATGAACATTTCAAACATTTCGCTATTGACTCAAAACATCAATCATAATATATCAAACCAAATCCCATCACAAAATACCTCCTCGCCGCCGCCATACCGAAGCAAAACACAGTCCGGCACTACACACAGTTCACTTCCATCACTGAGAATCGTTGTTCATAGCACATGTCCTCGGAATACCACATCTCCGAACACACGAAAGTCCTGGAAGTTAGTATAGTCCGTCATTGCCGAAGCACTTCTTTCTGTCCTCCGACACAAGTTCACTTCCATGTTCCTCTTTTCCAGCTGCAGGTATTCAACTAAGGTCCTAAATAATTTCTCAAAAACAATTGCACATTAATATGCTTCCATTTGAAACTTCAAGGTCGTCATCGTGGACTGACGCCCGACAAAAGCTAATTGAAGCCCGGCGGAGGGCTTCAATTAGACTTTGGGAGGGCGTCAATCCACGATGAATACCAAGAAGTTTCAAATGGAAGCATGTTAATGTTATTGTAATTCAATCTGACGACGATCTCTTTCCTGCTTTCATGTGGTTGTAAACAGACAGAATTGGTTCTGTTCTGTTCACACACTACTTTCAGTTCGCCTACCTGCAAGGGTCAAGTCCCAAGAAATATGTCTCTGTATTCCTATCTTATCACTCTGCTCCTGTTTTGTTTTCTTTCACATACATTTTCCCTTCCTTTTTGACGGGTTTCTGGACAGCAAACTCTAAAACAAATTCTTTTCATCACAAAAGCGATCTTTGGAATTGACTGACGTAGTCTCGGTATTTCGTTGGCCTTCATATTTTCTTCTTGTAAAATGACCCTCAAAGCTAACCGAGACTAGTTGAGGTTGTATCAATGCGCCTCGCCAGCAGGTGGTTAATGGCTTTTTTAGCGAGTGGTTATCGACAATTAATGACCGGTAATTTTTTAATGAGTTGGGGCATTCTGACCAATCACAGTATCTGTTTCATTAAAACGCCAACTTGATTGATTTACAATGCATGTTCATCCCACACCACAACAAACACATCCGCTCGCATCAGTCATCCCATCGCTCTCTGTCCTCGCATCACCCTTGTAAGGTTAACCTCTCGACGACCGCATTTACACAGAGGGGTGACAACATAGATCCCTCGCACAGCACAGGCGTCCGTCTCTTAAAACAAAGCAGCGATTTTACCTATGCAAATTAGGTTGGTCGGCTCTTCCAAGAGACCATTTCAACAATGATTGAGAGACTACTCGGAAATAATACTAATTCCACGATAGCTCATAGGTACCGTACTCGTGCCGAAACCACTATCAAATTTTCACTTGACAGAGACTATTCCTGTTCTCCGAAGGAGCTTAGTATTTTCTTGTGTGAATCTCTTCAAGGTTAATGTAAGTGTCTTCAGCGCTGTCTCTCTGCTATGGGAGCCCGGAGAAAGAGGCCTGGCAATGTCATCGTTAGATGCATGGCCAAAACAGTTCATTGTCAAAGGTACATGTAACATTAGTGATAACTGACCTGTTCATCTTTAAAAGGGGATTTTGGAGAGATGGGGTCTGTACTTTTCCAAAACAACCAATTATGTTTGTGAGACAAAAACATGCTTCAGCTTGGTATCTGTGTATACACTATACGTCATCTGACGCTCTTCTTCGCTGGCCCTGCACTACTTTGTACTCCCTTTATGTTTCTCTTGTACCCGTTAGCTTAACTTATTTTGCGCAAGGGGAAGCTAGCTGTTGCTTAATTGTACCATCTCTCAGTTATTACCTGAGTGATGGCGTTAACCAGAAATTTCTGGCATTTTAACAACTGCAATCTGAAAGTACCAGTAACAAAATCATCAAAACTTGTTCAGGCATTAGTATTGACTTAATCACTGTGTTGGTATGCTTAGTCTGATTTGGCGTCGCACTAATGTAGTAGGTGGGCTATCGGAGAAAGTAATCGTTTTTGTATATGGAGGACATGAATTTCACATTTGAATTTCACATCAAGTCCAAAAACAGTCATGTCCAGAACATTTCTCTTTTTGCTCAAGACAGCGTTTTTAGACTTGTTTAGCCATGCATTGACTGGCTCATTGCATCTGTCCATGCGAATGGGAACGGTTAGCTTGTTTTTGTCTGTTTTTACTGTGTTTTATTACAAAGTTTTCATTTTGAACAAATGTTATTATATTTCTTGGTATTCTTGTGATGCTTTCATAAACTCTGTGTCCGTTACATCTTATTTCTTAAATTCTTTCTCTTTTTTTTCTTATAATTTATTTTTGTTTGTTCTTCTATTGATTTGATTGGGTGTTATTCCTTTTCTCAGGAAAACTAATCATGAGTAGAAGCAAAAACCCCCGCGGGTTAGGGGGAAGAATTTACCCGATGCTCCCCACCATGTCGTAAGAGGCGACTAACGGATTCTGTTTCTCTTTTTACCCTTGTTAAGTGTTTCTTGTATAGAATATAGTCAATTTTTGTACAGATTTTAGTCAAGCAGTATGTAAGAAATGTTAAGTCCTTTGTACTGGAAACTTGCATTCTCCCATTAAGGTATTAATACATTGTACTACGTTGCAAGCCCCTGGAGCAAATTTTTGATTAGTGCTTTTGTGAACAAAAAACAATTGACAAGTGGCTCTATCCCATCTTCCCCCTTTCCCCGTCGCGATATAACCTTCGTGGTTGAAAACGACGTAAAACACCAAATAAAGAAAGAAAGTAGAAGCAAATCACTTTGCAAGCTGCTGTTTTGTTGCTACAATAATGTACAACATATCTTTTGACACACGTAAACCCTCATCAGGGGCGGATCAGTTCATTTTATGGGGGGGGGGGGTTCCAAAAGTATATTGTGAAGATATGGGTGTGAAGGCGCAAAGCACCGAGCCGACGGCGCAAAGCGCGCCCCCCCGGAAAATTTTGAAAAAAAGGATGCAAAATGGTGCAATCTGGTGCATTCTGAGGATGATCATTACCAGTTTCCGGCAGCAGATTTTGTCACTGATTAATACCCCCCAAAAAACACAATTTTTTTTTTTTTTTTTTTTGGCTGGGGGGGGGGGGGGGGGGTTCCGGAAACCCCAGAACCCCCCCCCCCCCCCCCTCGTCCGCCCCTGCTCATGAATAGTAATAGATGTTCAATTATGATGCAGAAATGATCATGTTAAATCTTAAACCTTAGTAAGAGATAAGTCAGCACTCAAAACACATTCTAATTTGAAATGAGTAGAATTTTATATCATGGAATTATTGTCTGAATGTCTGGACTTGTGTGAGTGTTGGTTTTATTGCACTGTGGCAGGTTTGTTGACACGGATAATCATGCATTCATATCTTAAACATTCTGTTTTACTACGATCTGTGGTATTCAAATGCATTTTTATGTGTGTTTTTCTTGATTCAAGTGTCTTAATTGCAAACAAAACACATTATTTAAAATGTGCATCGACTGTAAAAAACAAAAACAAAAAAAAACCACAATTTTGCTCATTGAAATGCGTGGGCATGACAAAAATGACTGTGGACTTGTATATATGTATAACAGTTTTATCTGTTAAAATGAGATCTAAGACGAGTCACTTGATTCAATATTGAGCTAGATTTTTTGTTGCCAGAAAATCAGTGAAAACAGACCTTGGAACCCATACGATTTTGCCGTATTTTGTACGCATGATTGTCTAGAATACAATAAGTACAGTCATTGGAAATAAATTACGACGAAAAAAATTCCTAGACTACTTTTCTATCCTGAAGCCGATCCATGACACATGATTACAATTTTTTTAAGTAAACATTGAAAGAAGCATTTGTTTTAAACGTATTGGTAAACTTAATAAACGATGCAACAGGCGCGTGTGAAGCAATTGTTAAAATCATGGATGTTCAAATGCTGTGTGGAGTACGCTCATTTTTCTGAAAATACATCAAGTTTCTTTGAGAATACTCCTAGTGCAAAACAGGGGTTCCAAGGTCTGTGACAAGTTATTTGTTCTATTTTCAGCTTTTTTAATTTCAGTTTCAGAGTTGATTTTGAAGTGAAGCAAGCCGTTAAAGTGGACATTAAGATTGTTTGTGTGACCCCACAGAAGATTTTGTGTTATTTGTCGTTTGGAAATAATGTTTGGTGAGATAAGCCAGTTTATCTTGTTGACAGTGTTCAGCATGAACATTTCCAGCTTTTGTCTCATCTGTTGAATGGAAGAGTGCATTTGATTTAAAAATAAAATGTTTGATTGGACAGTTGCATGCACATGTTTCAAGAAGCAGCTAAACACACTTTATTGCCTTTATTCCCACGTTCAGCTGGATTTTGTGCTATTGTCAGTACTGCTTATGCATTACAATAACCGTGTTCCTGCTCACAATGATTTCTTTGTTGTGTCATGTTTATATACAAGTTGGTCGTTTACTTCTTCTATTTTGAATATTCGTTTAACTTGTACAGTGGAACCCCCCTTTTAAGACCTCCAAAAATCTGAGAAAATCGGGTCTTAAAAAGGAAGGACTTGTAAAATGGGGGTAATTTTACAGAGGTAATGAACAGAAAGTCTGAGAAAAGAGGGTCTGAAAAAGGCGAGTCTTGAATTGGGGGTTACCCCCCGCGGGCTAGGGGGAGTCCCATATTGGTTGGGACCCCCCGCGGGTTAGGGGGAAGAATTTACCCGATGCTCCCCAGCATGTCGTAAGAGGCGACTAACGGATTCTGTTTCTCCTTTTGCCCTTGTTAGGTGTTTCTTGTATAGAATATGGTCAATTTTTGTAAAGATTTTGGTCAAGCAGTATGTAAGAAATGTTAGGTCCTTTGTACTGGAAACTTGCATTCTCCCAGTAGGGTGATATATTGTACTACGTTGCAGGCCCCTGGAGCAAGTTTTTGATTAGTGCTTTTGTGAACAAGAAACAATTGACAAGTGGCTCTATCCCATCTCCCCCCTTTCCCCGTCGCGATATAACCTTCGTGGTTGAAAACGACGTTAAAGCCATATGTACTCGATGACTATACACGCTAATTGCTTTACCAACAGCTGGAGACATGCTAAATTAAGTTCCCTGCAAAATATTGTGGTCTAGGACCCCTTCAATGTTGAGATATGTTAATTTTCATTTTGATCTGGATCGTCCTATTTATAGATTTGCCAACAGAGGTAGCGTTGACGCAAGGGAAATAACTCCGCGTCTTTGTTTACATCCAAAGTTTTTGAGACTCTAAAACAAGCTGTAATGCATGTATATGGTCCGCGCATGGCGACATATCGTCATTACATGGTCTTATGGTGCGTTTGACATCGATTATGGGCAAACTACACTTTGTAAACACGGGAGCGCGTACATATGCCTTTAAACACCAAATAAAGAAAGAAAGAAATATTGGTTGGGACGAGAAAGAATTTACCCGATGCTCCCCAGCATGTCGTAAGAGGCGACTAATGGATTCTGTTTCTCCTTTTACCCTTGTTAAGTGTTTCTTGTATAGAATATAGTCAATTTTTGTAAAGATTTTAGTCAAGCAGTATGTAAGAAATGTTAAGTCCTTTGTACTGGAAACTTGCATTCTCCCAGTAAGGTAATACATTGTACTACGTTGCAAGCCCCTGGAGCAAATTTTTGATTAGTGCTTTTGTGAACAAGAAACCATTGACAAGTGGTTCTATCCCATCTCCCCCCTTTCCCCGTCGCGATATAACCTTCATGGTTGAAAACGACGTTAAATACCAAATAAAGAAAGAAAATTGGGGGGTCTTAAGTTAAAAGGGGGGTTCCACTGTACATGTTTGCTCCACTGAGACTCGAACTCCCACACTGACAAGCCTGCATATTAAAAGAAGAGCATTTCCTGGTTCATATAAAATCCAACAAGACTACTTAGGCAGGTTCTATCTTTAGTGTTGTGTAAGTGAGGGATGGGCCAAGTGTCACTTCTGTTGCATTTGAATCTGCATATTCTCATTAATTTACTTCACACTTGTCTAAAACTACATGCTATGTTCTTAAACTCTTGTTTCTGGTTACCTAAGCCCTTTTTGGTGACTGATTTATGTACTTTTTTCAAATGAGTATGTACAGTGGTACCTGCGATGTGTGGCCCCTCCGATGAGAGGACACCTCCCTTAAAAGGACACATCCTGGGGTCCCTCGGTCTATTATCTCTACCAAGATATACCTGTCATGACAGGCCACCTGCAATGTAGGGACACATTTGGCTGGTTCCAAGGGTGTCCTTTCCTCACAGGTACCACTAGTTCTTACTGTTGTGCTATCTTGAGTCTTCAAGTGCACTCATTCTCTCTCTCCTCTGTTCTTGGCTGTGTATTTATAGTGGAAGTTTTTGTTTTGTTTTATTTGTAATTAAATCTGAGATATATTTATGAACACAGTACTCTCTCATAAAACGTGAGAACATTTTGCTCTAGTATGGTCAGTCACTGGTTTTGTCATTGACTCTCATACACCAACTCTGATTAACAACCAAATGTGAGAGAAACTTCCTTTCATGATCTGGCACTTAGTCAAGTCACGGCACTCTGGGATCTGGCAGACAAAGCATACTTTTTTTTAATCAAAATCAAGAATAGTAGGTTATTGGAACGTTTATTAGTGACAAAACAAAACGTTACATTAATTTTTCCGCGGGTTAGGGGGAGTCCCATATTGGTTGGGACGAGAAAGAATTTACCCGATGCTACCCAGCATGTCGTAAGAGGCGACTAACGGATTCTGTTTCTCCTTTTACCCTCGTTAAGTGTTTCTTGTATAGAATATAGTCAATTTTTGTAAAGATTTTAGTCAAGCAGTATGTAAGAAATGTTAAGTCCTTTGTACTGGAAACTTGCATTCTCCCAGTAAGGTCATATATTGTACTACGTTGCAAGCCCCTGGAGCAATTTTTTGATTAGTGCTTTTGTGAACAAGAAACAATTAACAAGTGGCTCTATCCCATCTCCCCCCTTTTTCCCTATCCCATCTGCCCCCTTTCCCCGTCGCGATATAACCTTGAATGGTTGAAAACGACGTTAAACACCAAATAAAGAAAGAAAAGAACGTTGGCAGTCTATCGGTCTTTGGATTTCATACTTTTTGGGACAGTTCCTATCATGGAGTACACATCTTTCCAACATTTTGGGACAGTTCCTATCATGGAGTATACATCTTTCCAACATTTTGGAATGGGTGTGTAACGCTAAGCTGAATTTAGAGCAGGAGTTTACATTTTGAACACAAGAAAATGTCAATGCTTGGCATTAGACATGAAAAATGTCAAATCTGTGTGTATTCTGTACAGAATTTAGTGGTGATAATGGACCTCGCATCTGAAGTAAGGGCTGACAGAAAGTAAGTCAGTGATCCAATGTTACCTTACTTATAAAACTGTTTCTGGAAACACACTATGTCCTGTTTCTTAAGAAAATTTTTTTAGTGTTCTTGTGTATCCACACCCCAGATTATGTATCTTCCTGTATCAGGTACATGAGGCTGTGGGGTCAGTGTTCATGCATGAAAATCAGTTTTTATGAAAAACAGAAGTACAGGTCTGCATTTTTTAAATTTCGACATTGTATGTCTTGAGTGGCAAACAATTCTATTGTAAGGAAGAATTTACATGCAGTGTGAAAAATCATGTCATTGTATGCTTTCCAGGAGCATTGTTTTTAAGTGTGAAAAACTTTGATGATGGTAGCTATAAGTTGAAGGAATAGTCATGATACTCCAGGTCAAAGTCGAAAGTTATGAATGGTATTTCAGGTCAATATTTACGAGACCTTTTTAATCATGTATTATTTTCTATAGTCAAGTGTAGCATCACAAGGCAGTGAGTATCTACATTTGTACAAAGAATTTACAACGAATGTATTTCTTTTTGTTTTTGTCCTTGACTTGCAAATGAAATATTTTAAGCTTTTGTGTGTTTCTCTCTTGATCTGCATGTTTGTCTCTCCTGTGTGTTTGTGTGTTTGTGTGTGTGTGTTTGTGCGTGTGTTTGTGTGTGTGTGTTTGTGTGTGTGTGTTTGTGTGTGTTTGTGCGTGTGTTTGTGTGTGTGTGTTTGTGTGTGTGTGTGTGTTCGTGTGTGTTTGTGTGTGTTTGTGTGCGTGTGTGTGTTTGTGTGTGTGTGTGTTCGTGTGTGTGTGTGTGTGTTTGTGTGTGTGTGTTTGTGTGTGTTTGTGTGTGTGTGTTTGTGCGTGTGTGTGTGGTGATTCTTAGAAAACTACTGGACATTGCTCAAGATCCTTTTTTCCATTACTGTTTGCTTTCTGGTATGGTTGACAGAGTTTTTCACTCCGAAATCCCCCTCGGAGTTTTTCAAATTATAAAAGCAACTGTAATGATTGGAAAAAGAGACTAGACTCACTTGAATTTAAGTAGCCATGCAAAGCTGACACGCTTGAGGAAGTTACCAACCACGTGGGACCCAACCTCCTGGTCGGATTGGTTGAAATTGAGGTTTGCGATTCCAACAAACCCGACAATGCAGTTGGCTCCTTTCTGGCGCACCAACAAACAAACAAATGTTGTGTAGTGAATGCCCTTTAGCCCCTCATAATGAGTTAAAATTCTTCAATTTTCAAAGGCTAACCAGAACGTTAGCAATTCAGTTATGCCGAATATTTTTTTTATGGAAACATCAGTCCATGGCGAGATATTCAACGACACACAATTCAAAAACACACACTAAACAGACATGTACACCTTTCGGAGAGAGAGAGACATTACAGACAGAGAATTCCCCCGAAATCGGCGTATGCTGCCTGAATGGCAGGGTAAAAACGGTCATACACGTAAAAATCCACTCGTGCTAAAAACATGAGTGAACGTGGGAGTCTAAGCCCATGAACAAAGAAGAAGAAGACAGACAGAGAATGAGAGACAGACAGAAAGAGATAGAGATCATCTACAGTGGAACCCCCAATTTAAGACTTCCTCCCTTTTAAGACCCTGATTTCTCAGATTTTCTGTTCGTAACCTCTGTAAATTTACCCCTATTTTAAGACTCCCTCCTTTTTAAGACCTCATTACATTTAGTCAAGTTTTGACTAAATGTATTAACGTAGAGGGGGGAATCGAGACGAGGGT
Source organism: Littorina saxatilis (assembly GCF_037325665.1). Classification (NCBI taxonomy): domain Eukaryota; kingdom Metazoa; phylum Mollusca; class Gastropoda; order Littorinimorpha; family Littorinidae; genus Littorina; species Littorina saxatilis. Next base: position 103,133,688 of record NC_090245.1, read on the forward strand.
CGTGGTGTATGTGCGTGTGTGTGTGTGTGTGTGTGTGTGTGTAGAGCGATTCAGACTAAACTACTGGACCGATCTTTATGAAATTTGACATGAGAGTTCCTGGGTATGATATCCCCAGACGTTTTTTTCATTTTTTGAGTCACTTGAGAAAAAGTGACTCTATGTAATCGGTCAGTGTTAGTCTGTCCGGCCGGCCGTCCGTAGACACCACCTTAACGTTGGACTTTTCTCGGAAACTATCAAAGCGATCGGGCTCATATTTTGTTTAGTCGTGACCTCCAATGACCTCTACACTTTAACGATGGTTTCGTTGACCTTTGACCTTTTTCAAGGTCACAGGTCAGCGTCAAAGGAAAAATTAGACATTTTATATCTTTGACAAAGTTCATCGGATGTGATTAAAACTTTGTAGGATTATTCTTTACATCAAAGTATTTACATCTGTAGCCTTTTACGAACGTTATCAGAAAAACAAGGGAGATAACTAGCCTTTTCTGTTCGGCAACACACAACTTAACGTTGGGCTTTTCTCGGAAACTATAAAAGTGACCGGGCTCAAATTTTATGTGAACGTGACTCATTGTGTTGTGAATAGCAATTTCTTCCTGTCCATCTGATGCCTCATATAATATTCAGAACTGCGAAAGTGACTCGATCGAGCGTTTGCTCTTCTTGTTTGATAAATGTCTTTGATGACGTCATATTCGGCTTTTCGTGAAAGTTGAGGCGGCACTGTCACGCTCTCATTTTTCAACCAAATTGGTTGAAATTTTGGTCAAGTAATCTTCGACGAAGCCCGGACTTCGGCATTGCATTTCAGCTTGGTGGCTTAAAAATTAATTAATGACTTAGGTCATTAAAAATCTGAAAATTGTAAAAAAAAAAAAAAATTATAAAACGATCCAAATTTACGTTTATCTTATTCTCCGTCATTTGCTGATTCCAAAAACATATAAATATGTTATATAAGCTCTGAAAATTAAAAATATAAAAATTATTATCAAAATTAAATTGTCGAAATCAATTTAAAAACACTTTTATCTTATTCCTTGTCGATTCCTGATTCCAAAAACATATAGATATGATATGTTTGGATTAAAAACACGCTCAGAAAGTTAAAACGAAGAGAGGTACAGAAAAGCGTGCTATCCTTCTCAGCGCAACTACTAAACCGCTCTTCTTGTCAATTTCACTGCCTTTGCCATGAGCGGTGGACTCAGACGATGCTACGAGTATACGATCTTGCTGAAAAATTGCGTTGCGTTCAGTTTCATTCTGTGAGTTCGACAGCTACTTGACTAAATGTTGTATTTTCGCCTTACGCGACTTGTTTTTTTACTTATGGAGGTCTTAAAAGGGGGGTTCCATTGTATTTGTGCATGCATTGGCTTTAGACTTGGTATCAGGGGAAGCAGCTGAACATAATAATGATAACTGGACATTTTCAAGTGCCTAACCTATGGCTCTAGGCCCTTTACAAAAGAACATTTACAGAATAGAACATATAAAAGTACACCCTTCACAAAACAATCAACCATACGGACAAAAATCACATGTACTGTTCACACAATATTCATAATTATATGCTATACACACTATATATACACACAAACCCAGCGAACACTTTCAACAATCATGCCAACTTTGTGGGAGAGGGGTACGTGCAGAAATGGGATAGAAAAGACATTAGGCCGGGTTGGTGTAGTATTGTGTGAAAAAGAAAGTTTTCAACTGTTGTTTGAAAGAGCTGAGAGAGGTGCAGTAAATGATCGAAAACTCTCAAACTGCCCCACCCGGTTACAGTAGCTAGGCTTTGGGAAATACGAATACGAATACTTTATTATCTCATACAGAGAAATTTCAGTGTGGTGCACATTAAAAGACAAAACAAATAATAAGACAACAGATAAAAATACCATACGAAACGTTGATTCAAAAATCAAAGACTTGGTTGACACCCACCATGTTAAAGGTCCTTGTCTACATTTTTATACCAAAATCGCCATTTGACCATTAAAATGCAGAGTCTATTACATGTATCTACAATTATCAACAATACACCCCCTTTCGATCAGGAAAGACGAAGCCAGTGTAGCCGTTTGAAAATTCATTGTAGTATTCCAGGGTAGTACTCATAGTAGGATATCCTTATTTGGAAAATGCCAAGCGCAAAACTCCTCTCAAATCCCGTGCATTTCGTGCGTTTAAAAAAAAGCGTGGACAGCGCTCCAGTGTCAAACTGTTGCTGCACTTGTTTGGGCGTGGCTATAAGCATAGTGACATGAATTTGATTGGTCAGTATTTTTAGGCAAAGCACATGTTCTCAGCAAACAGAAAACAAAATATTGGAAGCGTGAGTCACGCTACCCAAAAATAAAATCTTTTTTTACATATATTTTTTTTTCTATAACTTTTTTCCCCGTGGTTCATTCATCATCTGACATAACTTTTTAGCAAAATCTGACCATAAGATTATTGAAAAAAAGCAAAAATGTAGACGACCACCTTTAAAGTTAGTATGTTCCGAATTTTTGGTGAACTTCCAGCCGAAATGATAGCCACAGTTTGGCACCAAAAATTGATTTCTTATTTTGAATCGCGGCAAGAACATGAGTGAAGTCAAGGTCAGTAGTAGTGTACGTGGAATATCTTTCGGCTTTGCTGGGATAAATATTGTCTCTTTAAGACTGGATCAATAAATATGAGTAGAATTGTACCACACACACACATAAACAGGAAACAGGTTTGCTTTCATTGGTCTTGTGCTTTTTAAAAGTTCATAGTCAAAACATGAACATCTTTTTTCAACATGTTTTCTTCTCTCTATAAGTCACCTATAACAAAAGTTTACAATCATTTGCTGTAAAGGCTTAGTTACACACTCACACATGTACACACATGCACAACACACACACATTTATTTGCTGTAGAAGTCAACCATAGAAACCAACACACAAATACAGATGCAAGCACAGAGCATAACAACACAGATTTCTGGCCCACATGCAGGTTATTAAAGTCACAGTTCTATACAATCGACGAAAGTGTGACCATGTCAGTTGGAACACTTTTGATCCAGTTCTACTCTCACTCTCACCTCTGCACACTCCTCTTAACGCAATCTTGCTTTACACATTCACACATTTCTTTAGCTCTGAATGAAAAGTGAGCTTGCTCCTGAAAAAACATAAATGTAATAAATTCTCAAAATAAGCCATCATTTTCCATCCAAAAATGTAAGAAATCTAAATACAACACCCACACACCCAGAGGAGACTGGCAACAACAACAAAACCACAGAACAGATCAGGTACAATAGTATATCCTCCACCATTGAAAAGACACGATCTGTCACATCCACACAAAATGCCAGTACCAAATACATGTACCTCATAAAACACAAGCATGCATGTGCGCACACTCACACATCAACCACAGGGCTAACACACAAAAAAAGTGAAAAACCTGAATGGCCAGGGTCCACGGCGGCAGGGACAAAGAACAGCCTCTCCTGGTACTAAAATGTATGTTAATAAATTATAAAATAATACAAATTTTGCCTCCATCAACCATCCACACTAAAAATAAAAAAATATTTTGTAAGTTTTACTTTAAGAAACCGGATTTTCCGGTTTTAACAGTTTTCAAAAAAACCGATTTCCGGCGAGAACCGGAAAGGTGTTAGCCCTGTAACCATCAATGTTTATGTAAGCATCATAAGGAACATGTATGAAATTGTACCCTCAACCTCTGCAGACACTAGTATTGTCGCATTCATATAAACAAAGTTTTCTTTTCAAACAATGACAGCATTTTCAGACATGGTTATTGAAAACCTAATCAAAACAAACAAAACAAGAGGCGAAGCCTTCAAGGCTCACGTAAGAAATCGACAAACAGTAACACAAACTCAATCACTCCGTCACACATACACACACACACAGTAAGCATAGGTGACACTGTGCAAGAAAGCGAGACACTAGATCTAGATCTGTCTGTCTGCATGTAGCCTACTTACAGGGACACGACTGCCAACTAGTCTCGGCCCGCTCAAAATAACAATGACCGAGACTTTCAGTAATTCCTTCGCGTGACGTCTAACCCTCTTACGCCATAATGTGACGTCTTCAAATGTTAAAGTTTCTATCACATACACACACTCACACACACACACACACACGCACAGACAGACAAAGTTTATCATGGCATAGGCTACACTTACGTGAGCCAAAAAGGAAGAAAAGAAGATACAGTGGAACCTGTGATAGCACACCTCCCGATAAAGGACGCCCCCTGTTTTACCCTCTGTCCTGACCAGTATATACCTGTCATTAAAGGACACCTGAAATGGAGATACACTTTTGGCTGGCCCCAAAGGGTGTCATCATCCAGGGCCTAGCATTGGAAAAAGTGAGTTCAGCTTACAAAGGTGGGGTCCAGGGGCAAAGCCCCCCGAATTTGAAGATTTTTTAGAGATTTTTGACCTAAAATGTCCCCCCCCCCCCCCCCCCAAAGAAGATTGAGCAACTAAATTATGCCTTCACAGAAATAGCAACCTTTCGGAGCCATAGTTTGGGAATAACAGGTTTTTGCATTTCGGCGTACACCAAATCGAATTCCGCGTACTGGAGATGTTATTTCGGCGTAAAGTACGCCGAACGGCTTACAATGCTAGGCCCTGTATCATCACAAGCACCACTGTATTAACTTGTACATCTGGAGCAGTATGCAAGAATGGAGGCTAGAAGATACTTAAGTCGGGGATAAACTGTACCCTCGATAGGTTATCCTGGACTAAAGTCTCTGAACTCAACTCCTCCTCAAGCGGTCCTTCATGTTTCATCATTTCTGCATAGTTAAAGTCTTATCGAAGGTAAAGCAGCCATCATGAACAAAGATAGAACCAGATTATCAATCTGAGAGACAAAGGCCTCGAATACTGAAGACACCAGAACAGCAAATACTGTGTTCAGCCATGACAGATTCTCCAACCAACCTGCGACAAAAATACAGCATTTTGTAAAAATGAATTTCAAGACCCCACCTTCTATCTATCTTATCTATATATATATACACGACTGTGTGTGTGTGTGTGTGTGTGTGTGTGTGTGTGTGTGTGTGTGTGTGTGTGTGTGTGTGTGTGTGTGTGTGTGTGTGTGTGTGTGTGTGTGTGTGTGTGTGTGTGTGTGTGTGTGTGTGTGTGTGTGTGTGTGTGTGTGTGTGTGTGTGTGTGTGTGTGTGTGTGTGTGTGTGTGTGTGTGTGTGTGTGTGTGTGTGTGTGTGTGTGTGTGTGTGTGTGTGTGTGTGTGTGTGTGTGTGTGTGTGTGTGTGTGTGTGTGTGTGTGTGTGTGTGTGTGTGTGTGTGTGTGTGTGTGTGTGTGTGTGTGTGTGTGTGTGTGTGTGTGTGTGTGTGTGTGTGTGTGTGTGTGTGTGTGTGTGTGTGTGTGTGTGTGTGTGTGTGTGTGTGTGTGTGTGTGTGTGTGTGTGTGTGTGTGTGTGTGTGTGTGTGTGTGTGTGTGTGTGTGTGTGTGTGTGTGTGTGTGTGTGTGTGTGTGTGTGTGTGTGTGTGTGTGTGTGTGTGTGTGTGTGTGTGTGTGTGTGTGTGTGTGTGTGTGTGTGTGTGTGTGTGTGTGTGTGTGTGTGTGTGTGTGTGTGTGTGTGTGTGTGTGTGTGTGTGTGTGTGTGTGTGTGTGTGTGTGTGTGTGTGTGTGTGTGTGTGTGTGTGTGTGTGTGTGTGTGTGTGTGTGTGTGTGTGTGTGTGTGTGTGTGTGTGTGTGTGTGTGTGTGTGTGTGTGTGTGTGTGTGTGTGTGTGTGTGTGTGTGTGTGTGTGTGTGTGTGTGTGTGTGTGTGTGTGTGTGTGTGTGTGTGTGTGTGTGTGTGTGTGTGTGTGTGTGTGTGTGTGTGTGTGTGTGTGTGTGTGTGTGTGTGTGTGTGTGTGTGTGTGTGTGTGTGTGTGTGTGTGTGTGTGTGTGTGTGTGTGTGTGTGTGTGTGTGTGTGTGTGTGTGTGTGTGTGTGTGTGTGTGTGTGTGTGTGTGTGTGTGTGTGTGTGTGTGTGTGTGTGTGTGTGTGTGTGTGTGTGTGTGTGTGTGTGTGTGTGTGTGTGTGTGTGTGTGTGTGTGTGTGTGTGTGTGTGTGTGTGTGTGTGTGTTCGCGATGCACGGCCAAAGTTCTCGATGGATCTGCTTCAAATTTGGTGGGCAAATTCAGGTGGATCCCGGGCACAAACTTGTCGATGAAAATTTTCAACACGTGCTCTAAGCGTGGCGTGGCGCGGTGAACCGCGGATACGGCTTCTGTGCCAAGGGAAACAATCTACGCAATTCAACAACGTTAGGTTGCTGAAGCAGCAGTAGCTTCCCTTCTACTTGAAACCTGCCGAGTTTTCAATGTTGGTTCAGATTTAAGTATTGCAATTTGTGTACAAAATCCCTCCCATCTTCAAAATATTGCCACTAATACTACCCCTCCTATCGTAAATATTCATTGCAACCATTAATAAGCTGTACAGTAGATGGTGGGTACGACTACTGTCTGTGTGTGTATCTGAGTGTCTGTCTGTTCGCGATGCACTGCCAAAGTTCTCGACGGATCTGCATCAAATTTGGTGGGCATATTCAGACACAAACTGGTCGATGAAAATTTTCAACACGTACTCTAAGCCGGCGAACCGCCACGCTGCATACTCTGCCTCGCGATCCACCCGGCAAAGCCGGGTATTCATCTAGTTACTTTATATATGTGCGTGAAAATGTTTTATGGCAGATTTTGCAAGAAGTTCAAATAATATTTTAAATTACTTTTTATTGTAAATATCGTTGACTCCTGACAACAGGACCTATGAATTTTTGCAAAAAATGTACAAGGCTGTTTTGATTTACAAATTACATAGTAATAACAAGAAGAGCAAACGCTCGATCGAGTCACTTTCGCAGTTCTGAATATTATATGAGGCATCAGATGGACAGGAAGAAATTGCTATTCACAACACAATGAGTCACGTTCACATAAAATTTGAGCCCGGTCACTTTTATAGTTTCCGAGAAAAGCCCAACGTTAAGTTGTGTGTTGCCGAACAGAAAAGGCTAGTTATCTCCCTTGTTTTTCTGATAACGTTCGTAAAAGGCTACAGATGTAAATACTTTGATGTAAAGAATAATCCTACAAAGTTTCAATCACATCCGATGAACTTTGTCAAAGATATAAAATGTCTAATTTTTCCTTTGACGCTGACCTGTGACCTTGAAAAAGGTCAAAGGTCAACGAAACCATCGTTAAAGTGTAGAGGTCATTGGAGGTCACGACTAAACAAAATATGAGCCCGATCGCTTTGATAGTTTCCGAGAAAAGATATAAAATGTCTAATTTTTCCTTTGACGCTGACCTGTGACCTTGAAAAAGGTCAAAGGTCAACGAAACCATCGTTAAAGTGTAGAGGTCATTGGAGGTCACGACTAAACAAAATATGAGCCCGATCGCTTTGATAGTTTCCGAGAAAAGTCCAACGTTAAGGTGGTGTCTACGGATGGACGGCCGGCCGGACAGACTAACACTGACCGATTACATAGAGTCACTTTTTCTCAAGTGACTCAAAAACCATGAATTAGTATTTATAATTCGTAGCTAATACGTGACTCAAAGAATGATCGCACTTTAAAGACAACATGGATAATAACCCACGACTGTAAAGTTATGTACATAGCTCTATGTTCGTTTGTTCAGTCGGACTTTCGCCAAGCCAATGGGCACTTAGCGTGGGAGCAGTAAATATTCCGAGTTCTGAGTTCTCTCCCTCTATCTCTCTCTCTCACACACACACACACACACACACACACACACACACACACACACATGACCTGGAAACACATCAATGCACATAATATTCTGGTGTACGTACCAACATAAAATGAAAATATTATGAAGACAAGCTGGGCAAAGACAGAGGCCAACGTTCCTTGAACACTTTTCTTTGTGCCTGTCAACATACAAGAAAACACTTTGATTTTGATAGAAAATGTTAAGGAAAGCAATGCAAAAAAACAAGTAAATATTTCAAGGACAAATGTTTTTAAGAGATTTTGATAAACAAGAATAACCAAATCTGTTTGGAACCATCCCCTAAAAACATATCTTGTGCATTTATTTTGTAACCATTAAAGCTTTCAGCAACAGGAGAAAAAGTGTTATAGTGTGGATATAGCGTACTTAAATATTAAAGAGAAGAGCCATAACTACATAGCACAACATAAACCACCAAAGCAAGCAATCACAGTTGCATGTAATCAATCAGTCTAAAATGTAGAATACTCTCTGTACCCCAAATAATAAAATAAACAGCCACCAACCTAAAAAATATCAATACATGTTTTAACTAAACTGCGCAATCAACAGTCTCATACACAGGTGTTTTTTTCAGCAATTTTAACAAAGATTTTGTTCACTCTTTTTTTGTCATTTGAAAATGACTGATTCAAGGGAAAGCTAACTAAAATAAAGATCTTTCACAAACCTGGCCATTTTGTATTTCCATATCGCATCCCAACCACACATGCCACTGTATCTCCAATGCCCAGTGATATCACCCCACAGTAATTTCTGATATCGCCAACTGAAAACCATTGAAAATCATGATCAAAATTCTCATTTCTGATTGAACTGAAGTACCCTGCAGAACCGCTTCATTAACCCCTTCACTGCCCAGCACGTACTAGGTACGTGGTCATGTTTGGTTTGTCATACGCCCATACACATACCTAGTACGTGGCATGTACATCAGCACTTTTCAGGACATTTGTGAAAACTAAATGGGAGGTAACCACTGTGCAACTTCTTGTAGGGGTTTAAACACAGTTCTTTCCCATTGACTGTTCAAATAAGTTAGTACCACGTGGTCAAAACTTTTTTAGAAGCTTTTTTCGATCTATAAGATTCAAAATGGCGGTCGAAAGTCGGACATCAACTCGTAGACCTGCTGTTTTCAAATGATACAGTGTTCTGGAAGCTCTACAAGAAGTGATTTATGGATTACCACACAGAAGAATACTGTTATGGGCTGTAATGTGAGTACCTGATGTTTGACACCAGTTTTAGCTGCGTTTTCTGCGGTTTTACATGCTGCAGTGTGTGTGTGAAAGTTTTGGAAACTGTAATTTTTGACAAAAATGGTCATTATATCAATTTTTACTATAACAATCACAAGCAAAGTCCAATGATCATGTTATCACATAATAGCCAAGAGTGTAAGCAAACCACATGCCAAAGATCTAAGAGATATCTCAATAAATGATTGAGCAGTGAACAGATTAGTGAACCTACCGAAAAAAGCAAAATTTGCCCTGGCGCACAGCAATACCAAAATGCTGTTATACTGTGGCAGTGAAGGGGTTAATATATAGACAGCACTGCATTTTTTTTCCTTATTTTGTTACAAGGTGCAAAGTGTTTCCAAGCCATGAAATAAAAATATAACAGCTGACAAACGAACAACTCTTTTGGCAAGCTACTTCCCTCTTGGATGCGCCATACTAGCATGTAACACTCAGAATCTCTTTCTGTGCACAAGTAGTGCTGGTTTGTTTCTTTGTTTCGTTCATGGGCTGAAACTCCCACAGCTTTTACGTGTATGACCGTTTTTACCCCGCCATTTAGGCAGCCATACACCGCTTTCGGGGGAAGCATGCTGGATATTTTCGTGTTTCTATAACCCACTGAACTCAGACATGGATTACAGGATCTTTTCTGTGCGCACTTGGTCTTGTGCTTGCGTGTACACACAAAGGGGGATAAGGCACTAGCAGGTCTCCACATGAGTTGACCTGGGAGATCGGAAAAATCTCCACCTTAACCCACCAGGCGGCCGCGGCCGGGATTTGAACATCTTGACCTTCCGATTAGGAGGCCGATGTCTTATCCACTAGGCCACTGAGCCGGTCTGTAGCGCTGGTCATGCTCCTTCTCTTTTGCCATTCTAACAAACAATGAACCCTTTTCAGCTTACCATGGTGACAAGCACACATGCTTTGAGTTTTTGACTATTACTCTTCTCTGTGCCATGTTAAGAAGTAGTTTTGGTAAGCTTAGCCATGTAAAAACATTTTCAGACACGGGAACAAAAATACAAGAAAAAGTCAGAAAAAATATTATAGCTCCAAATCATAATACATGTACACTAAGCCTGAGGATGGATCACAAAAACAGGTCTGAAATTATGCCTTGGAGCTCACAAAAAGTCTCATTTCAGCCCTAAGTCTGAAGATTCTCATTTGTGACACATGAAATACATGTACACAATCAATGTGCCAGATTATCTTCTGATTTTCCATGCTAACAAGAAACGCCAACTCAATGTGCGACCCAGACAACGGACACATAAAGAACTAACCTACAATCCTGTGCGAGAGCCATAGAGGTAAGGACAACCCCACAAGCAGGTAGACATGTGTCAGGAGTACTGGCCCTTGGTCCCGATCATCCACAAACACTCGAAATGAATTTTCAACAGCGGAGCCCAGCCATTGAACGTTGATCAGTCGTGAAACCTGGAACAAAGTTAGTGCCTTGTTCAAAGTGTAAAAACTGAGCCCAGCCACTGAACGTTGATCAGTCGTGAAACCTGGAACACAGTTAGTGCCTTGTTCAAAGTGTAAAAACTGAGCCCAGCCATTGAACGTTGATCAGCCGTGAAACCTGGAACAAAGTTAGTGCCTTGTTCAAGGTGTAAAAACTGAGCCCAGCCATTGAACGTTGATCAGCCGTGAAACCTGGAACAAAGTTAGTGCCTTGTTCAAAGGTGTAAAAACTGAGCCCAGCCATTGGACGTTGATCAGTCGTGAAACCTGGAACAAAGTTAGTGCCTTGTTCAAAGGTGTAAAAACTGAGCCCAGCCATTGGACGTTGATCAGTCGTGAAACCTGGAACAAAGTTAGTGCCTTGTTCAAAGGTGTAAAAACTGAGCCCAGCCATTGGACGTTGATCAGTCGTGAAACCTGGAACAAAGTTAGTGCCTTGTTCAAAGGTGTAAAAACTGAGCCCAGCCATTGGACGTTGATCAGTCGTGAAACCTGGAACACAGTTAGTGCCTTGTTCAAAGGTGTAACAACTGAGCCCAGCCATTGAACGTTGATCAGTCGTGAAACCTGGAACAAAGTTAGTGCCTTGTTCAAAGTGTAAAAACTGAGCCCAGCCACTGAACGTTGATCAGTCGTGAAACCTGGAACAAAGTTAGTGCCTTGTTCAAAGTGTAAAAACTGAGCCCAGCCACTGAACGTTGATCAGTCGTGAAACCTGGAACAACGTTAGTGCCTTGTTCAAGGGTGTAAAAACTGAGCCCAGCCATTGAACGTTGATCAGCCGTGAAACCTGGAACAACGTTAGTGCCTTGTTCAAAGGTGTAAAAACTGAGCCCAGCCATTGAACGTTGATCAGCCGTGAAACCTGGAACAAAGTTAGTGCCTTGTTCAAAGGTGTAAAAACTGAGTTTCAAATCTGATAGCAAAATCAAGAGAGACTGGTATGTAAACATGGAAACAACACTACACATGAACACAGAGAGAAAGACACAAATGAAACCGGCACGTTTTGTCTGCAGCTAGTTAATTTCTAATGCATTCACATAAAAGTATGAATGTACAGCTAAGTGCATTGTTTTTGAAACTATTCCAGAAACCTTCTTCAGAAACACTCTCTCTCTCTCTCTCTCTCTCTCTCTCTCTCTCTCTCTCTCTCTCTCTCTCTCTCTCTGAGTTTTTGTCTCTCTCTCTCTCCAGTAATTTCTTCTTTTTTAAATAAAAAAATAACATAAAATAAATTATACTAAATTTTAAATCGTATGCTTAAATTCCATTCAAATCTACCATACCTCTAACACACAGAGTACAGCAAATGCGACCACTGACGCCAGAAGAAGAAAAAATGGATCCACCGCCAGCCCTGGAACGTACACACCAACGACGACCATGTGGAACACCTTGCGAGCCGTTGTCGATGCACGGTTGCCTTTCCCTGATGGGTTGGTGCTGAGGTGTTGAGTGTAGAGTGTAAAACCAATGATGGTTATGACCGCAACAGCAGACCACCATACCAAAAGAGATATCTATAACAAAAAATATTTAAAAAATTCAAAAGTCGTTCAAGTCAGGCTGAAGCAAAGGAAACTTATTCTGGACAAACTTACTTGTTATTTTGTCAACTGTCTGTTTAATTCATTAATGTATTTAAGCTTGCAAATTGGCAAAAAAATTAATTGTTCTTGACCTTAACCCTGGTAGTAGAGGTAGAAAAAGTGTTATCTCCCTTTATTAGGTCAGAGGTTTCCTCCAACAGGAAAGGAGTGTCTCCCTGTTTTCTTGTGTGTGTGTTTGTGTACATACATAAGTGTATGTGTGTGTGTGTGTGTACGTGCGTGCATATGAGCGTGCATGTCTGCATGTGTGTGTGAGTGTTATACACTGAGAAAAAAAGAAAATGTTTTGTCTTCAGATGCATGTGGAATCAAACCTGCCCGGACAACACCTCTTGCCAACGACCACCTACTCACTACCACTAGGCTCAGTGAAAAAATTTATTCCTATATATTTCACCTTTACATATAGTGACCACCTGTCTATCATGACTACTTGTGGCCTGTCCCTTTGGTGGTCGTAATAAATAGATTCAACTTGTATCTTACGTAGTTGTTATTATGTGTTAATTTTGTGTATTGTTACTTGTAGTTTGATACTGTGAAGCGCGGAGAGCACAAAAACATTCAGTGGTTTGCGCTATATAAGTGTTCATTATCATTACTATTATTGTCTTTAAATAAAAAGAAAACACACCAGTAACCAGGTTAGGTACGTTTATATCTATAATCAATATTTCGGCACATTACTGCCTTCTTCGGGATGGTAAGCTTATCTTTATTATTATCTTTGTACAATCAGTGGGCCGAACAAGGACTGCATGAATGAAAAACACATACCCTCCTATTTTCCCCAAAGATGAACACAAAGAGCCACAGCAGAGGCTGGTGGTCAGTAAGAAACATGAGTGTTCCAATGGCCATGAGCGCACACGCCACGTAGACTAGGATGAAGGGTATAATGTTGTCACACCAATCCCAGGAGAACACCAGCACTGATGCCAGTGTCACAAACAGCAACAGCACCTGAAATATGAAGAAAAAATGTTGGTGATTGGATCTTTAAATACAGTGGAAGTCTCCTTTAAAGACCAAAACAAAAACTGAGAAAATCATGTTTTAAATGTGGGAGTAATGCAGTCTCAAATAAAATCTGGAAAGCTAGTGTCATAAAAGGAGGATTCTATTGTAAAAACAATTATACAAATAAATCCCTGCATAAACAAAGTAAAATGTCATTTTTGTACGGCAATGTCTGTCTCCTTCCTTGATCCAAAATTAGCTTCCATACAAAAATAATAGCAGAATCAGCAAGATAAGACTGCATAAAGAAAGAGCCCATAAACCTCATCCCCACATACACGTTTATTATACATGAACATACAGAAAGAGCCCATAAACCTCATCCCCACATACACGTTTATTATACATGAACATACAGAAAGAGCCCATAAACCTCATCCCCACATACACGTTTATTATACATGAACATAAAGAAAGAGCCCATAAACATCATCCCCACATACACGTTTATTATACATGAACATAAAGAAAGAGCTCATAAACATCATCCCCACATGCACGTTTATTATACATGAACATAAAAAACATGCACATGCACAACTATGCACACACAGACACATGCACACTCGCACATTCACACACAGACACATGCACACTCGCACATTCACACACAGACACATGCACACTCGCACATTCACACACAGACACATGCACACTCGCACATTCACACACAGACACTGGCACACTCGCACATTCCCACACAGACACATGCACACTCGCACATTCACACAGACACATGCACACTCGCACATTCACACACAGACACATGCACACTCGCACATTCACACACAGACACATTCACACACAGACACATGTACACTTGCACATTCACACACAGACACATGTACACTCGCACATTCACACACAGACACATGCACACTCGCAAATTCACACACAGACACATGCACACTCGCACATTCACACACAGACACATGCCCACTCGCACATTCACACACAGACACATGCACACTCGCACATTCACACACAGACACATGCACACTCGCACATTCACACACAGACACATGCACACTCGCACATTCACACACAGACACATGCACTCTCGCACATTCACACACAGACACATGCACACTCGCACATTCACACACAGACACATGCACACTCGCACATTCACACACAGACACATGCACACTCGCACATTCTCACACAGACACATGCACACTCGCACATTCACACACAGACACATGCACACTCGCACATTCACACACAGACACATGCACACTCGCACATTCACACACAGACACATGCACACTCGCACATTCACACACAGACACATGCACACTCGCACATTCACACACAGACACATGCACACTCGCACATTCACACACAGACACATGCACACTCGCACATTCACACACAGACACATGCACACTCGCACATTCACACATTCACACACAGACACATGCACACTCGCACATTCACACACAGACACATGCACACTCGCACATTCACACACAGACACATGCACACTCGCACATTCACACACAGACACATGCACACTCGCACATTCACACACAGACACATGCACACTCGCACATTCACACACAGACACATGCACACTCGCACATTCACACACAGACACATGCACACTCGCACATTCACACACAGACACATGCACACTCGCACATTCACACACAGACACATGCACACTCGCACATTCACACACAGACACATGCACACTCGCACATTCACACACAGACACATGCACACTTGCACATTCACACACAGACACATGCACACTTGCACATTCACACACAGACACATGCACACTTGCACATTCACACACAGACACATGCACACTCGCACATTCACACACAGACACATGCACACTCGCACATTCACACATTACACACACAGACACACTCGCACATTCACACATTACACACACAGACACATGCATGCACACAGCCACTCGATCACCCACACGCACAGCCTTTAGCTTTGATTGCATACAAAATATTGTACTCACACTTATAAAGTTATACACGTACAATTCATGGGTGACAACAGGCCTCCTCTGCAAAAAAGACAGTAAAAAAAGTTTGCATTTATCAGTTTCCAAAGGGAAAATCAGCTTCTCTGAATGTTTAGATGCGAACCTAATGTTATCTTTTAATAATCCTAGCATATCGTCATTAAACTGATTTCCGCCGCAACCTTAATCTCGCACTAAAACAGTTATAGAGTTCTTTTACAGTACATAATATCAAGCACCTAACATATTGCAGAAGTGACTTATGTCACAACCTTACTCATACACAAAAACAGCACCAGATTTTATTGACTGTATATTAGATTTATTTCAAACAGAATGAGGCAGAGTGATTTATAACAAACACCTTATGCATAATTCAAAACCACACCTATTGCATTTTTTTTAAAGTCTCTATCATTTTCAGCTTTCACACCTTCACCTAAATCCTTTTATTATTTCCTGCATACCTAAACGAGGAAGCACTGAATACCTTCACTCAGAAGAGGAATTCCACAAGGGGGGGGGGGGGGGTAAAGTACTTTATTAGTATACAAGTGGTAATCATAACTTGTTTGGTGGGTTTTGAAAATTACTTGTCCATTTACTATTTCAGACCTGCATCTGAATATGAACGGTCTGTAAACTAATGATGCAAGATGGTTTAGCTGTAGACAGACATATCAAATAAGGAAGCATTGAATACCGTCACTCAGAAGAGGATTTCCACAAGTGGTGTAAATTATTTGTTTGGTAGGTTGTGAAAATTACATGTCCATTTACAAATTAATTTTTAGAGCTGCATCTAAATATGAACAGTCCGCAAACTAATTATGCAAGATGGTTGAGCTGCAGACAGACATATCACAAACTGATTACCTCATCAAAAGCAAACACGTCCATCCATGAAACCATCCTGAAGATAGCAGAGCCCAGTATGTGGCACACGACACTGAGCTCCCCAAATGTGAAGGACAAGGGACACATAGTGGGCAAGTAGTAGGCTGTGCACATCACCACCACAAAGCCAATCAACCATGGCATCAAAAAACCTCCTGCAATAAAAGTACAAATCTTTCTTACAGTTTTAATCAACTTTTACCATCATCACTCTTACCCTCTCCGTCATCCTCCCTTCGTCCTCCCTTTTCTTAGCCATTTAACATATCACCACGGACATGTCCCTAATAGGAAATTTCCTGTGAGGGCGTTAAGCCTCCCCCTATTTTCAACAGTTTCCCTGATAAGCTTTTTCGCTGTTGGTGTTTAGTTCTTTTTCAAGCATTCTCATGTGTAACCAAGTGCAAGAAAGCACTCAAATTACTTTTGGAAGCAAAGCTAGTCAAACAAGAATTAGAGATGAATAAATAGCCCCATAAAAACTGCCATGTGAACGCAAGCGATAGCAAGAGCACACCAGGAAATAACAGCAGTCACAAACAGCAACCCTAGCTATCGCAAACAGCTCTCGACATTTCACAGGTATTGTCTAACCAAAGCACAACAAATGTATAGCTATAAATAGCTCAATCTCAAGGCCTGGCAGACAACTCTATCCAGAGCGGCTGCTTTGAAAGGGGGACTACTGTACATGATTTACCACATTCTGTTGTGTTGTTTTTTTTACCTCTTTCAATAAGTCTACACTGGCTAGAAGTGTCTCAAAGACTTTATTTTTACCAGCAGTCTTACTACACCACATGTTTCCCTTTACAGTACAGCATGACAGTCTAACCTTGATTTGAATACCTCCTAACAACCTTCTGTATCATTCCTGTTGTTTTTGTTACATCATTACTCTCATCATTTTGAGATTGAAGAAAGAACGTCTAACTGAGCCAAGTCTGTTCATTTTCTGAAGATCAGTTGTCTGCCTGTTCACTCCAAAGACCAGCATACTCCAGATATATCGCTCATGGAAGTGACATCACATACATGTACTGAAAGAAGAGTGAACATTTTGAGATTTGTTCAGTGTATGATGACAAAACTCAATCTGGATTAGATATTGCCAAAAGAGCATTAAGTCAGTATTTTTATCTAGTTAATGTTTCATTTTGTGAATGATTAAATTAATAATTCTTGCCTTTTTATTCTTACCGGCATAAAAGCATGACAACATGAGGAAAACGCTTGAGGAGATGACCAGCACAAAGTACAGAATGCTGTTTTTTAATTTCAGCTGGGAGGGAACCAAGAGCAGCATCCCACACCCTGTTGCCAACAGGAATGTCACCTCTGGCAGTCTTTCTGAGTTACCTGCAATTGCAACAAAGTCAATCAGTCTATGGAATTGTACACAGGGTCTAGCTTGAAACAAAAAGAGATCAATAAGGATAAGAATAAGAATACTTTATTATCTCATAGAGAAATTCAGGCGTGGTACATAACAATAATACAAACAGGACATTGTTTTTACATTAGACATATAGCACTATATAACAGGGCAGGTTATAAACACACCTCCCACATACCTTTTTAAAGTTATCTAGAAGAATAATGACTCATTAGTTTGAAAAAAAATACAGAAAGCATAAGAATCAAAATGTTTTGAAACCATGGGGTTTTTTTTGTTGTAAAACAGTGGCTTGCTCATTTCAATGCTTGGGGTTCTTTTTATATTTAGTCAAGTTTTGACTAAATATTTTAACATCGAGGGGGAATCGAAACGAGGGTCGTGGTGTATGTGCGTGTGTGCGTGTGTGTCTGTGTAGAGCGATTCAGACTAAACTAAATGTCTTTGATGACGTCATATCCGGCTTTTCGTGAAAGTTGAGGCGGCACTGTCACGCCCTCATTTTTCAACCAAATTGGTTGAAATTTTGGTCAAGTAATCTTCGATGAAGCCCGGACTTCGGTATTGCATTTCAGCTTGGTGGCTTAAAAATTAATTAATGACTTTGATCATTAAAAATCTGAAAATTGTAAAAAAAAATAAAAATTTATAAAACGATCCAAATTTACGTTTATCTTATTCTCCATCATTTGCTGATTCCAAAAACATATAAATATGTTATATTCGGATTAAAAACAAGCTCTGAAAATTAAATATATAAAAATTATTATCAAAATTAAATTGACCAAATCAATTTAAAAACACTTTCATCTTATTCCTTGTCGGTTCCTGATTCCAAAAACATATAGATATGATATGTTTGGATTAAAAACACGCTCAGAAAGTTAAAACAAAGAGAGGTACAGAAAAGCGTGCTATCCTTCTTAGCGCAACTGCTACCCCGCTCTTCTTGTCAATTTCACTGCCTTTGCCATGAGCGGTGGACTGACGATGCTACGAGTATACGGTCTTGCTGAAAAATGGCATTGCGTTCAGTTTCATTCTGTGAGTTCGACAGCTACTTGACTAAATATTGTATTTTCGCCTTACGCGACTTGTTACATTTAGTCAAGTTTTGACTAAATGTTTTAACGTAGAGGGGGGAATCGAGACGAGGGTCGTGGTGTATGTGTGTGTGTGTGTAGAGCGATTCAGACTAAACTACTGGACCGATCTTTATGAAATTTGACATGAGAGTTCCTGGGTATTTTTTTGATAAATGTCTTTGATGACGTCATATCCGGCTTTTCGTGAAAGTCGAGGCGGCACTGTCACGCCCTCATTTTTCAACCAAATTGGTTGAAATTTTGGTCAAGTAATCTTCGACGAAGCCCGGACTTCGGTATTGCATTTCAGCTTGGTGGCTTAAAAATTAATTAATGACTTTGGTCATTTAAAATCTGAAAATTGTAAAAAAAAAATAAAAATTTATAAAACGATCCAAATTTACGTTCATCTTATTCTCCATCATTTTCTGATTCCAAAAACATATAAATATGTTATATTTGGATTAAAAACAAGCTCTGAAATATTTGGATTAAAAACAAGCTCTGAAAATTAAATATATAAAAATTATTATCAAAATTAAATTGTCCAAATCAATTTAAAAACACTTTCATCTTATTCCTTGTCGGTTCCTGATTCCAAAAACATATAGATATGATATGTTTGGATTAAAACCACGCTCAGAAAGTTAAAACAAAGAGAGGTACAGAAAAGCGTGCTATCCTTCTTAGCGCAACTACTACCCCGCTCTTCTTGTCAATTTCACTGCCTTTGCCATGAGCGGTGGACTGACGATGCTACGAGTATACGGTCTTGCTGAAAAATGGCATTGCGTTCAGTTTCATTCTGTGAGTTCGACAGCTACTTGACTAAATGTTGTATTTTCGCCTTACGCAACTTGTTCTTTCTCTTAGGTGCCAGGAGGTTAGTTCTGCATCACTCTCGCTCTCTCTTGTCCTATACGCTTAGAGCGCGTACATTCCAATATTTCTAAGGTTTTTATACCTTCTTCTTCTTCTTCTTCTTCTGCGTTCATGGGCTGAAACTCCCACGTACACTCGTGTTTTTTGCACGAGTAGAATTTTACGTGTATGACCGTTTTTTACCGTCTTGTGCTTGCGTGTACACACGGGGGTGTTCGGACACCGAGGAGAGTCTGCACACAAAGTTGACTCTGAGAAATAAATCTCTCGCCGAATGTGGGGACAAGCTCACGCTGACAGCGGCCAACTGGATACAAACCCAGCGCGCTACCGACTGAGCTACATCCCCGCCGGTTTTTATACCAACATGTTCTTTATAATAATGTGTTTTCTGTTCAAACAGCTAAATGACTAGGGTCATAACACTTGACTTAAAGGCACAGTAAGCCTCCCGTAAACCATCACAGAGCTCCCCGAGCGTCTAAATACAGTACAAGCATACTTCCATTTGAACGCTCACCGAACGGGAACATCCTGGCTGCTTTCTGTCGAGCGTGAGACATTTTCCAAGAATTTATTTTCGTAGACTTGTTCCGTTAACAACAACGGCGCCTCGTTTTTGCGCTAGACCTAACTTTTAAAATCTAAATAATAAATTGACAGCTTGTTACACAAACATTCTTTAATCATAAAAGAATTCGTTTTTCATCAAGACAAGATCAGAACAATTCGAAGTTGTGAAAGTTTAAAAAAAGAAAAGCCCGGAAGCAGGGTCACGCAAGGGTCGTAGCAGACGACGGCCGGTTTATCAGTGCAAATCGCCGTTCCTCTCAACAATCAAAAGCCATCGCTAGAGTTCTTGTGAACCACAGCCGTTGTTTCGTGCATAAAAAAACGTGCTATTGTAGATAAGCTCACGTCGAGTCGCATTCAAATGACTAACTATGACGACTGCATTGTGAAAAGGGAAAACTGGATCACACGGGTTCACGATGGCTCAGGGGTAAGATAAACCACGCAAAAATAAATTCTTTGAAAATTGTTCGCTCTTTACGGAGGGCACCTAGGATGTTCTCAATTGGTGAGTGTTTAAATGAAAGGGTGTTTGTACTGTGTGTAAAAGCCTGACCGTATCTGTGATGGTTTACGGGAGGCTTACTCTGCCTTTAAACAACACAAATAAAGCTGTAATACAGTGGAACCCCCTTTTAAGACCCCCCAATTTAAGACTTCCTTCCTTTTAAGACCCTCTTTTCTCAGATGTTCTGTTCATAGCCTCTGTAAATTCACCTCCATTTTAAGACTCACTCTCTTTTAGGATCTGATTTTCTTAAGATTTTTGAAGGTCGTAAAAATGAGGTTCCACTGTATTTCTCTTTTGCTTGTGCACACCCACACATGTTTACACTTTCAGCATCACACCATATAAATATTCTTTGATGCACACACACAAACACAACACAAACTCACACACACCCACACACCAGTTTCTGATGAAGGAGCTGGCAGTGCTTCAGCCAGAACAGCCAGAGGTACCAGCAGCACACAATGCACCCCACATGATACTCCAGGACTGAAAACATCAGTATCAAGAAAAGTGAACACAATCTAAAAAAATCTTCTATCTTACTTATCATGCCAATGGCCAGCAATGCTGCAACCTTTCTGTGACAAATATTTGTTTTATTTCAAATGTATACCGGTAAACATAAATCAGTGGGTGTTAACTGTTAAATATATATTTGTATTTTTTATTTCTTCCGATGAATATTTGTTTTAATGGATACATATTCTGCTACTGTATCTTTTATGTAATTTCATTAATTTTCTGTATCACGCAGATCTGACATAAGAAAAATTTCAAACAGATTTTTACATGAAACATGTAAAAACAAATACACAACAACAAATGACTTAATTTAACTGTAGCAAAACCAGAGGATTTACATTTGATCAGTTAACATCGAAAGAGCCGTCTGCAGTTGTCAGTGAACAGTGAACAGGATTGTCAACTGTGCAGTAGCCATGTTTTCTTGTGCAGCGAGCAACTCTGGACAGCTCGCCTACCCCTGGCAAGCCTAGCCTTCCACGTGACAAGCTGTCCCCAAGAAACCCTCTTTCTTACTTTACTCGTCAAAACCTAGCATTTTTGAGGTTGAGAAAGGGGGGTCAGGGCATATAGTGAGTACACTTATGGTTAAAGTGCACAGTCTTAAAATGACCTTTTGTCAATGTCCCAAATTCCACCAGTCCTAACCCGCAGTATGGCAGAAGGGGTCTTTTTCAACCAAAAGTGGGTGGATTCCCTGTAGGTGTATAACCGGGTGCGTTTCCTGTAGTGTTTTCCTGATCTTGCTGAATGTCACGAGATGCTTAGCAACATCGGTAGAATTTGATGTTTTACAAAAATCTTTTTTG